>NC_135084.1:24962500-24977500 GCF_051107435.1 Chaetodon auriga | reverse complement strand
AGCTGGACCTAAAAACATGAAGGTTGTGCAGCGTTTAGCAGCTAAAGAGACAGACTTTCCCTCAGGAGGCGGAGGAGACAGAAACAGAGCTGAAAGACAGCAGACTGGACTGACGTCCATCCGGGGACACAGACACGACTCACGACATCACGATGCTGCTGTTTGCTAACAAGTTCATCACATCACGGTGACTGTGTCCGATCAGCAGGTCAGGATGTTTTGTTCAGGCTTTGGTTCTGCTGCCCCCAAGTGGACAAACAAATCATCGCAGGCTGAAAGAAGCCTCAGCTGAAACGAACATTTGAGCCAAAGCCGGCTGCTTCTAACTGGACCTGATTCTCATCCTGGATCCATCCGCTGACCCAGATCCACCGTTCAGAACGGCTCATTTGGTTCTTTGGTACCAGTACGCAGCTGAAAGCACCGACACTGATCCACAATCAGCCCAAGTCTGCTGGAGGCTGTCGGTTCAGAAATCAGAAATCAGAAATCAGAAAAGCTTTACTGCCAAGTACGATTTTACACATACGAGGAATTTGTTGTGGTGAAGTTGGTGTATGACACATCTACTAAAAATAAGAGTACAACATATAACGACATCAATATATATACACAAGTCTGTTTTTTGTTTGTTTTTTCTGGAAACACAGTCTGTTTTTTCAGAGGGAAGTCCGAGCTGAGCGTTAAGATTCGTGTCTATGTCAATGTGACAAGATGAGGCAGAGGTGGAGTGTGAAGAGTGTCGGGGGGGTTCCGGGCCTCGTTGATAAGGCTGACAGCAGACGACATGATATCTGTCAATATAAATAGCAGCACAGTGTTTGTAGTTTTAAAGGACTACAAAGACCACCAGCTCAGCCTGGACGTCCTCCATGGTGATGGTTTCCTTTAAAGAATGCGGAGGAAGACGTGACCCTGCTGGTGCAGAGGTGGAGGGACGGAGCAGAGAGCTGGGCAGCAGTCCGTCCTTCAGCCTCCTCGTCTGCTCCAGGGTTTAGTTCAGGATGTCTGACGGTGACCCAGCAGGACCCCGGCTGGTGTCGGTGGACTTTGAGATCTTCGGTCACGTTCAGGGTCTGTACCTTTAGCCCTCCTCGCT
Source organism: Chaetodon auriga (assembly GCF_051107435.1). NCBI lineage: Eukaryota > Metazoa > Chordata > Actinopteri > Chaetodontiformes > Chaetodontidae > Chaetodon > Chaetodon auriga. The sequence goes on along the minus strand of NC_135084.1, from coordinate 24,976,401 downwards.
CTTCTTCTTCTTCTTCTCCTCCTGTGTTGTGCCGTGTGAGCCGAGGCTGTAAACTGACCCGCTGCTGCTTAATTTAGCTCTGCTGCTCTTTCTCCTCCTGCAGCCTCGCGACACAGTAATCTGAATTTAGCCGAGCTGTTTGCTTCACTCAGTGGAAATAAGAACGTTTTTCACAGAGCTGCAGACAGAAATGACTAAAAGAGCTTCAGAAACCTGCTGTTCTCATGAAGAGCTGCTGCTTTCTGGTTCTCATGTTAACACATCTTCTCTTTTTTGCCTTTTGACAGGAGTCTGTTTCAGAATGGTGAGTTTCTCTGTGACCTCCTGACGTCTCCTCTGCCACCAGTTTACCACCAAATCCACATTTCAGCTCAGCAGCGAGTTCTAACGACCTGCACACTGAACGCACTGAACATCTAAGAACCCTGTGATGCCTTCACGTGAGGCTCCTCGCTGTGTTTCACCTAAAAACTGAGATGTTTCAATAAGATGAAGCCATAATCAACAGACGATCATTCATATTCTGTCGATCAGCTCATTGATTGATGGACGGATCGTTTCAGATGTGCTTACAGAACATTTCCCTCTGAGATGTGGAGTTGTTTGAAATTTTATGTTCTGGATTTCCCCTGCCACTGTTTTTAATGTTAGAGTGCTATGAATTATGGGTAGATTAGCAGAAAGGCCTCAGGTGGCATCGAGAGAACCATCGAGGTCTTTCAGTGTCACAGTGGGACAGACCTGAGACCAGGGGGGACATCAGAACAGGACCTGAGCTCCTCAGACCACCTCAGCCCACCTGACCATCAGCCTGACCTCCAGCTGAGAAGATCTCGGCCCCGGTGGTTTGAGCCACTGAACCACGTTCACCGTCCAGACCTGCCTTTCTGACGTCGTTTAGTCTCGTTGTGATGAGAAAACTTTTCGGTGCTCGTTGAATATTAACCCCGTGTTTCCTGCAGTACACAGAGAAGGAGGGTCTGCGGCTCGGCCTGGTCGGCTGGGTGAAGAACACCTACGGCGGCACGGTGGTGGGACAGGTCCAGGGTCCTGCTGACATGGTGGAGGAGATGTGAGTGAACACACAGTCACGACGCCATGTCTGATTTCATTATGTTAGATTTCTCTTTAACATTTTAAAAGCATCTGTGCACATTTGATAAAACTCACAGTCTGCTGGTTTATTTATTTAAGACGTGTGAGCGAGTTTATGAGGACACTGAATAAAAATACCAGCTGTGACAAACAGGAGAAACGTGCAGATTCCTGAAAAACGATCTGATCTGAGCTGTCACCACTTCAGTGTTTTGTTTTTCCCTCCATCCACCAGATGGCGCTCTTTACCTTCTTTACCTTCTTTACCTTCAGCTTTCTCTCCTGCTTGAAGCTCGAGTGTGATTTGTGGCCTTTTTCCAGTCAGTCCAAACACTGGAGGAGAAAAACCGCTGAATGACCCGATCAGAGGCGGGTTCCTGAACACATCACTGCTGACTCCTCTGATTGGCTCACAGACTGACTGTTAATAACCAATAATCAATCATGACACTGAGGCTCAGTTTGTTCTGTCCTCTCTGACCGCCGGGTGTGGTTGTTTTCCTCTCCTGGCAGCACCAGGCGGGTGGAGTTACTCAGCGTCCTTCTGCTTCCTATCAGCTCAGTTTTGGTTTCTGGATCAGGCGATCGATCAATTCTGTGTTTGGACTGTTGATTAGTTTTGGATCAGGACTCGATGACGCGATCATAGAAGGAAATACACACTGATTTCAGCTTTGTGTTTGGCTTAAATAGCAAATTAATCATTTTTGACCCGACTGTGACTTTTATACACACATTTATAACACACACACACACACGCACACACACACACACACACACACACACACACACACTCTACTATATCCGTCCATTCTGTCGAGGATCTTTTCCGTGTCAACACGCTCACCCTCGTGTCCTTCCCTTCAACTCCACTTTCACCACGACCTCACTTCCTGCTGAGCCTGGGAAACAGGAAGCAGCTGTTCCTCTGGGCAGAGGAGGGGAAGAGGGAGAGAATGGGTGGAGGTAAGGAGGAGACAAGGAGGAGAGAAGGAGAAAGAGGAGAGTGATGGAGGTGAGAAATGGCCATAAGGAAGTGGAGAGAGAGAGAGCGAGCAGGTGGTGGGAGGTGGGCGAGTGGGCGGTTTCCTCTTTTTCCTCTGAGAGAAAAAAATTCCCAGAAAGCCGAGCAGCTCGAAATATGAAAATAACAAAGGATGAAGGAAAAGAAAGAGAGACTGATGGAAAGAAGCTAAAAATTCTTAGAGGAAACGAGGATGGAGAGAAGAGATGTGTGATGTTCACATGAGGTGGACGAACCAACAGTTTCATGAGTTATTCTCAGATAAAAACAGCAGGAGCCAAGTTTCCTTTTTAGAGTCGGGGGCTGCAGAGTGTGAGCGAGGGTCCTCACAAGTCTGGAAACAGAGCGTGTGTGTGTGGATCGCAGGGATCAGTGTGTCGTTTTAGAGGAAAACGGCAGCAGATTACAAACCAGCAAACATCCAGCTGCTGGAGACTTAACGCTAAGCTGTGTGTGTGTGTGTGTGTGTGTGTGTGTGTGTGTGTGTGTGTGTGTGTGTGTGTGTGTGTGTGTGTGTGTGTACAGTAGAGTAGTAGGTCACAGCAGATCAGTCGACAGTCGATGGAGTTTGTTTGTTTTCTGCCAAAAAAGAAAAAGTGGGACAGAGACAGCTCGTCTCTCCTTCACAAACTCTCGCTCTCTCTCTCTCACACACACACACACACACACACACACACACACACACACACTCTCTCACTCTCTCTCTCTCTCTGTCTCTCCTGTCTTTCTCTTGCTCGCTCGCTCATTCTGGCTGAGCTTCAGTCAGTGCTGCTGCATGGACGTGACCCTGATCTGCTGAAATCTCCTCTAATCTACACACACACACACACACACACACACACACGCACACACACACACACACACACACGCACACACACAGAATCATCAGATAGTCATAAAAGCACGGCGAGTCTTTGTGTTCTCAAGGTTAAATTTAGCTGCAGGAATGTTGATATTTTCCCATCATGCCCCTGGTCGTCCAGACGCTGCTTGACCACGACGGGCTGGTTGTGATTTTTGTCCCACGAGCGGACACGATGACGTCCGTCCAACGATCGCTGAGGCTGCTTCCACAAACACAGACTGTCTGTTAATCTGCCAGCAGAGACGTCTGACTCATCTGACTCTGAATTAAACTCAGATTAAAGTCGGTCTGTGATCAGAGTCACAACGATGGCTGTTGAACTTCTTCTTCTCTCTGTGCGTCCTCCACAGGAAGGTGTGGTTGAGTAAAGAAGGAAGCCCGAGCAGTCGGATCACCAGAGCCTCCTTCAGCAACCAGAGGAGCATCGACAAGCTGGAGCTGTCCGGCTTCAAGACCCGCTTCTGAGCAGCGAATCCCAGCGGCCCGCAGAGCTGTGCAGACACTGAGAGCCGCTTCTGACTGTAATGACTGAGATCTCCTGCGAATGAAGGCCGAGCGGCAGACTGAGCTGGAGTCAGTTTGAGTCCAGTCGCTCTGGACGAGAGCAGTGAACCTGAGCTCACTCGCTGTCGGCGGGTAGGATTTTATTCCTAATGAAAGAAAAAAAACCTGCTGAGGTGAATCCCTCCGTCCACCGCAAAGACGAGCCGATCTGTCACCGTCACAGCGGGTTCACACTCTTTCCTTTACACTTGATTTACATGGCACCTTTCACACCTGCTTTACATTAAAAAATGACATGCACCAAGTGGTTTGCTTATAAAAGACGTAGAATTAAAATGGATCAAGGATGAATTTAAGAGTAAATACAGTGAAGTTAAAACTAGAGTGCATGAAAAGCGTAAAATCAGTCAAAGCTCGTTAAGTGTAGAGATCAGTTTTTGGCTTTCAGCTGCTTCCTGGTGTCTGCAGGGTCTCTGTTCCAGAGCTTTGGGCCGTCTGGAGGTCAGGTCGGGTGAGCTTGAATAAAGGCGTGAATCAGTGTTTCAGCATCTTTCTGGGTGATAAATGTTCGTCCTTCAGCTGTTTGAAAGGAGGAAACATGACGTCTTCGTCACCTTGTTGAGCCTGAATCTTAGATCTGAATGAAGAGTAACACCGAGCCGAAGAAAGGAGGATTTCTGCCTTTCTAAAGAATATGTGTGTTAATGTTATGATGTGATAAGATAAACTGAGTTAAAGGGCTTGAATGTTGTTCTAGAAACAAACAAACAAACAAACAAACAAACAAACATTCCCACGTGCTTCACTTCACTCTGATGTTCCTTCACTTTGTGCTTTGACTGTTTCTGCCGCTGCGTCTCTGTGTGTCACTGCGTGATGTGAACAAACGCACCCCGGTGATGTTGTCATTACATAACAGCGAGTCACGTGACCTGATCACCTGTCGTCTGATCCAATTAAATCACAGCGCCAGAATCCCTGATCGGCTGCCACGGCGACGACAACAAAAGCCCTGACGCAGCAGGAACAGAGCTCCAGTTTACTGCAGTGTGTGTGTGTGTGTGTGTGTGTGTGTGTGTGTGTGTGTGTGTTTTTCAGCAGAAAATGCGAAGTAAGGAAACTAAAAATGATTCTTTAAAAATCTATTTTTGTCACAAAACATCTGGTTTTCTGAGGAGCAGCTCAGGTTGTGTGTGTGTGTGTGTGTGTGTGTGTGTGCGTGCGTGCGTGCGTGCGTGCGTGCGTGCGTGCGTGCGTGCGTGCGTGTGTGTGTGTGCATGTGTGTGCGTGTGCGTGTGTGTGTGACGACCAGCTCTCCATGGATACACTGTTAGAAGTGGACGCTTTGTCGTCATGCCAACCCATCCCAAGACATTACTCACACACACACACACACACACACACACACACACACACACACACATACACAACCACACAAACAATCAGGACAAGAGAGGAGGAGGTGTTAGATACTTGTGTGTGTTTGAGGAGGATCTTGATGTATTAACATTCATACAGTAACACACACACGCACGCACACACACACACACGCACACACACACACACACACACAGTGATGTCACAGCTTTTATGATGTGTCCCTCACACGCCGCCTCGATGACCTCACAGAGCTGTGAAGTCCTGCCTCAGAACAGCAGGAAACACACCTCTGAGCTGTGTTTGGTGCTGGACAAACCTTCGACAGATTCGCTCAGAGCGGTCACATGAGCTTCACGTCCCGGTCGTCCAGGTGTGCAGCGGTGAGATGAGCCGGTTTGAACCCCTCGCTCGGCCCTGCGTGAAGCGTTCAGGCTACCTGTGGCTGAAGACAACCAGCGTCTTCTTCCAGTGAAGAACAACTCTCCACGTCTGATGCAACTGATGCTACATGTCAGTGCGGACACTCTCGCATGTCTCACCTGTGTGTCTCACCTGTGTGCATCAGCGCTCTCTGAGTGCGGAGCAGCACCTTTGTTAAGGTTATTAGTGACTTTTCCTGTGATAACAACGTCTGCCATGAAAAGTGACTTTAGAGAAGCTGTTTCACATCACAAAACAACCTTCCTTTGAAGCCTCCACCCAAACTGGCCAATCACAGCTCAGGTACAGATAAACATACCTGAGCAAAGCAAAATTCCTCATTGTTCTGTGCTGACATTTTCTGTCTTTGACGTTCAGTGAAAGCTTCTCTCGTGCAGAGGATGAAGCCTCCTGGTGCAGGAGGCCTGATGACGTCACATAGGCCTACCTGTCCAGGTGAGCTGCTCTGACCCTGTTGGCCCGGAGTTCACCCATAAAAAACCTTTTCAACAGGAAGTGTCTGGAAGCTAAAACCACCTTTCTGTGCCGGAGATCACCAGATCTGAAACCGCCTTTTCCCAGCCTGCTTTCTGTCCGTGAACGCCTCACACCTCCAGCAGCACTCCTCACACTTTCTCTTCTGTTTGCTGCAGAATCTGCTGCAAATATCTCAGCAAACGCTAATAACAGACACCCCCCCCACCCCCCCACCCCCCCGGCGCCATGAGAGAGAGACCTCAGAGCCAATGAAAGAAAGGGAGCGAGCCCACCCACGCTCTTCAGTCACTGTGGAAGAGCTGGAAAAAATCCACCGGCCTCGACCTCTCCTTCCTCCTCCTCCTCCTCTTCCTCCGCCTCTTCCTCTCCCAGCAACCGGCTTGGCATCCCATGGTGGTCGCCATGGAAACGCCCCCCAGCCTGGAAGTGTTTGTGGGTTGATGCCTTCTCCAGTCCTCTCCTCCTCTTCCTCTCCTCTGTCCATCTATTTTCTCTCTGAATATCTGCCCGGCACTTTAACTGCCCACACAGTTAGTCTTATTCATCACATTACGCACGCACACACACACACACACACACACACACACACACACACACACACACACACACACACACACCTGAGTGGGTGCTGACAGCCAGCTGTTACCAGGCAACACGTTGAAGTTGAGTCCAACTCCGCCGTGAGAGAAAAGCTGCCATTTAACACAAACAGCAGCTTTTGTTCTGCTCTGTTCACGTTTGGTCGATTTGATGTCTGATAGGTGAAATGAGCTCAGTGAAAACACTGAAACAGCCTGTCAGACAGAGGCAACATATTCCTCCAGCTTCAGTCGTGTCCTCTGTCATGTTTTGTAGACAAAAAGTTCACAGAGACTGAAAAGAAGGAAGTCTGAAGTATTCATGTCGAAGTTCTGCACAGCGAGCGTCCCACAGGCGGAACAGTTCATCAGAACTGAAGACGAAGCACAATCGAATCCTCGATGATCTCATTTTAAAACTGTTTTCAAACTATATATAAACCTGATTCATTAAAAATCTCACACAAATCACCTTCTAAAGTCTGAAAACTGCCTCCTCCAGGCTTCAGTGTTCATTAAACACCTAAAAATTCTGCTGATTTGGCTCATTTTGTATTTACACTTGGAGGTTTTGGCCTCATGGTGGCGCTGTAGATAAGATGAGGAGGGTCGCTGACGTGGTTCAGATCCATCTTCATGAATATTCACTGTGAGAGAGGGACAGTGTGACCAGCGTCACAAGACGTTTCAGAGTCCAGTTTGGAGGCTTTAGAGGGATCTGATGTTTGAAGGCTCTCTGCCTCTCAGACGTCCTGACAGAACCTAAATAAAGCGCAGCAGGTTGAAAAGACGCAGCTCTGCTCTCAGGCAGCTGCTGCATGATGGGAATAACCTCCACGACCTTCGACCTTCTCCTCACCCTCCTCTGCCTCAAAACAAATATGGCTGTGGTCTGCTGGACATTTCTACACGGTGTCTGGTATCTGTGTGATAATCCCCTGCATGCGCACACACACACACACACACATATGCATACACTGGCCAAGCTGTGTGTGTGTGTGTGTGTGTGTGTGTGTCATCAATGGAGCAAAAAGTCCTTCAAGGCCAGGTCACATTCTGCCCGCACACACACACACACACACACTGGTGCACAGCACGTCAGCACGGTTGGATGTCCTTCAGGCCCTGAATGCATCGTTCCCTGTGTGTGTGTGTGTGATTATCTTCAAACCAAATGTCGTCCAGTTTTAACCTCAGACGTCCTCTGACCTGCGAACCAAAGCGGAGCTTCAGGGTTGCTCCTGCTGGACGGCGTCCGTCCTCCTCCCTGCCGTCAAGGCGAGGTGACTAAAGCAAAGCGATACTGAGACGCACAAATGGAGCTTGTGTGTGATGATTCATCAGAGTAGGAGGTTTTTAAAGATGAGTGCTGGAGGGAGCTGCAGGGTCTCTGCTGTCTGCTGGACTGGGAGGACTGGTGGTGTGAATGTGGAGATAAGAGCAGGGTCAGCATTAAATTTCCCCTCACACAGACGGCCTGATGGGAAATGTGTCTGGATCTCCAGCAGCACTGCTGTGAGAGCAGACCAGAGGAGCGTTTGCTGCCATCACGCCAAAGAGTCGCTGAGAAGTCAAAGTTTGATGTTATTTCTCTGACAGTCGGTGATTTTTATTCATTTTCATCCCGTATGATCACATTCATCCCCAACTTTTCAGAGTCAGGCCTGTTTGGCATCGTTCAGTCTCTGCAGACTCTCACCCATCCTCCTCCTCCTCCTCCTCCTCTCCCTCCCTGCTGGCTGAATCTCCGCCTCACTCAGATTTAAGGAGTTGGAAGCGCTTCATATTTGTTCCAGCGCAGCTTTGAGGGGTGGAGACATTCTGGTGGTACAGATGGACCATAAAAATGCATCGTCACACAGCAAACAGAAACAAGAAGTTACGTTTTATTTTTCCACTGATGGTGCAAACAGTTTACTGGCTTTCTGACCCTAAAGGCTCCCGTAGATGAAACATTATCACTGGGTTAAATGAAAGGATGAACCAACAGAGACAATGTCTTTTTAATTCCTGTTCCGACGATGAAAAGATGAATTATACTTCAGGTTTAATTGTAAAACATATTTAATGTGAATTAACCTCAAATTTAATTACAAACTAGCAAAGAAACACAATTAAACCTATACAAATGTTTAAAAATTGATAGAAAAAAAATATCAATAAAGCTGTCGAACAGATTGCAGAAAGAGATGAATTAATGTTTTTTTAATTGAATATCAGTCATTTATCAATTATTTAATTCCACTGGGTGTCTTATTCATGAGCCACATGAGACACCTTTGTGCGGCCTTGTGATTTACAATAAAGTTTTGATTTTGAAAGACATTAATAAAATATTCAGATACAGATCAAATCAAGAAGAACGTCCAGGAGATTATAATGAATCAATCAGCTTCAATACAAAACTCTGCACACAGGATCAATAACTCAGCAGCTGTCATTGATGAAGAGCAGAGGCTGAAAAACGCACTTTAATAATCAATAACATCAATAATTCAGCTCAGCCTTCTTTAAAAGGCAGATTTAGTCACTTTCTTTCAGCTCAGTCAGTGCTGCGCTCCAGCTGTTAGACGGGTCCTGTTGTTGTAGCACGTTAGCTAGCTGGTAGGCTAATTCAGCCCAAACTGATTTTACTGATTCATACTTCTACTGTAACTGAGAGGGAAATCTACTTCTAACTGTGTTTCATCTGTTTGGTAACTTTTTCTGATTAATAAAACAAAATATATGAACAAACAAGTTCTGCTGTTTCTGATTTCTTTGGTTTATTGAAGGTCAAACGTTATTGATCGCTGAGTGAACGATGAATCTTCAGTGATCAGTTCATTGATCATCATGAATGAAGTGATAGCACAGCCCTTCAGTGTTTGCCTGTGTTGTTTCTCGTCCAGGCTGAGTGGAGCGCCGCCCCGCCGGCGCAGCGCGGTGTATGAACGGAGCGCACCGGGCGCTGCAGTCCGGGCCGCGCTGAGGCGGAGCGGGGCGGGGGGAGCAGAGGAGGATTGGTGGATTTCAGAACTCTGCTCCTGCGTTGTTTTTGCTCCGAGCTCTCAGCAGTCCGTCCGTCCGTCCTTCACTCCGAGCGGGACTCCACTGCGCTTTTGTCGGCCCTCAGGTGAGTGCGAGCCCGGACCGAGCCGAGCCGAGCCGGTCCGGGTCGTTTATCCTGCTGCTGTTTCATTTCTCATCCGTCTCCGCACGGATTTGTTTCTGCGTCCGAGGCTGGGGAAGCATCCACATCCACGACGGCTGTGGTCGTGGCGTGTGTGTCCTCACTCTGATGCGCTGTCTCGGGTTAGGAGCCTCCTTTCCCGGGTTAACCAAGCAGACCTGCAGGTAAACCCGCGCAGTCCGCTTTGTGGTGCAGCAGCGGCGCGACGGCGCAAAGAGACGCCGGGCTGCGAGCTCCTTCCCCGGTTGTGTGTCTCTGCTTTCCCTGCTTTGCATCGTGTTGTTGAACTTGTGTGTGTGTGTGTGTGTGTGTGTGTGTGTGTGTGTGTGTGTGTGTGTGTTGGCTTCAGTGCGTCAGAGCTGCTGCTTGTTGTTGTTCAGGTGAACTCTGCAGTTTCTCCTCTCGAAGGTTCAGAGTTTCACTGATGGAGGGATTTTTGTCCGATCTCCATGATGATGATGATGATGATGAGGACGAGGGTGAAGATGAGGATGAGGGTGGTGCAGGCGTGGTCGCCTGTGCTGACCTCAGCCCCAGAGTAAACACACTGGAATATTCTCATAATACTTCTCTAGTATTCTAGTATTCCTTCTCTAGTATTAGCATTCCTGCAGTACTTTGTGTACTCTCATGGTGTATTTGTACTCTCATGGTGTATTTGCACTCTCACGGTGTATTTGTACTCTCATGGTGTATTTGTACTCTCATGGTGTATTTGCACTCTCACGGTGTATTTGTACTCTCATGGTGTATTTGTACTCTCCTCGTGTATTTGTACTCTCATGGTGTATTTGCACTCTCACGGTGTATTTGTACTCTCATGGTGTATTTGTACTCTCCTGGTGTATTTGTACTCTCCTGGAGGCTTCTGCTGGACGTCACACTGTCTGAGCTGTTGAACTGTGGTTTTCTTCTGGTCGTTTGAAGGAGTCAGTGCTTCTGGCCTCCTCCTGTGGCTGTAAATGGAGGTATTACTGTGATCTTGTGGTGCTCGCTGGTGGTTGCACCTCCTGCAGGAGCAGCTGGTGGTTCTCCTGCAGCTCTGAACGTGTTTTTAAGGTCACTGGAGTTGCATTGGAGCGTATCGCTGCTGATTCGAGGCGTTTTTTGCGCAGACAGTTTCAAATCCTGTAGAGCAATTATGTAATCAGATACAGGCTGGACTGCTGCTTTCTCCTCCTCCCTCCCCTTCTCCATTTCTCCCACTCTCCTCTCCCTTTTCCTCCTCCTCTTCCTCTCCTCTCTCTCATCTGTCGTCTCTGTTTTCTTTCCACCCTCTTTTCTCCTCTTCTCTGTTTTCTTTTCAGCCTTCCTTCGTTTTCTCGCACTGTTTCTTCCTCCTCCACACTCCTCTCTCCTTCCTCCTCTACTGTATCTCCTCTTTGTCTTCTTTCTCACCTCTTCTCATTGTGTCTGTCCCTCCCTGTCTCCCCTCTCTGTTTTCACCTCCCCCCTCCCCCTTCACCCCCACCCCCCACCCCTCTGTTGGTGTCTTTGATGCAGTGACTGGAAACATTTGGCCACTTGTTGACTGGAGCCTTTAAAGCGTCACAGTTTGGTGTCGAGTCGTTGAGCTGCTGCTGCTTTAAATGTAAATCTGTGTTTAGGAAGAAGCTTTAGGAATGTTTACAGCAGAGTTGTTGGATTTCATGGCCTGGCCCCACCGGGAGGTCAAAGGTCAGGGATTCAGAGTCGACTTCAGGTCTTTTTTTTTAACTTTAAGATCTTCTGTTTGGGAGTGTGAATCTCAGAAAGCTAGCTGGGAATCGTAGCTCGAAGTTTCTTCTGCAGTTCGAAAAGGAAAAAGCTGCAGATTTCAAAGTGAAACCTTGTACCAGCAGTACCCACAATGCATCTTGATCAGTTCACTGGGAGGCTCTGCTGTGTTATGCTAGTAGCGGCTAACGTAGCTATGAGCAGCAGCTCCAGCAGAGGTGAACAATCGGTGCAGCTCACCTGTAAGAAGCTCGTTTTCCTGCAGACTTTGCTCCATTGAACACATCACACGCAGCAGATCAAAGCAGCTCAAACGTTTTGCCTTTGAACGCGACTGAATTCATTAATGTCAATCAAACATGGCCGAACTTTCAGATCCGACTTTTCTGCAGATTTGAACTTTCCATGAGACGTTTGCTGACGCGGTCGGAGCTCCAGGGCTTCTGTTTGTGTTTACGGGCTCTTTAAACGAAATGGAGCGAAGCCAGAAATAGAAGGAGAGAGCAGGACGCAGAGGGTTTATGGGAAATGTGGTTTTAATTTAGAGAAGCTGTTAAAAGCCTTTTCAGGGCCGTTTCCTCTGACTTTAGGTGGTTTTTGGCCTCCAGTTAGTCGTTTCTTGAAAGTGTTGAATCACATCGTCCGTCAGCAGGTTTGGATCTTCAGCTCATAAACGACCTGCAGGGAACACAAACGCTGCGTTTTGGCTCAAATTCACACTCTTCCTCCGCTCCTCTAATACCTCGGCGGCGGCGGCGATGATGCAGGTTTGGCTCGGCCGGCCGGCGTGATGCAGAAGGAGATTTGAGCCGTAAATCATCGTCTGTGCTGCGGCGTCACAAACGGTCCTGAGCTCCTCTTCATCACTTTAACACCAGGCTCGTGTTCAGCTGCTCATTTCTGCAGAGAGAAACAAGCAAACTGGAGAGTCCAAGTAAAGACAGAGAGCTGAGTCAGCGATGGACGTGTGAAGCTCTGAATGGACGATTATCGATCGAGTGTCGAGCTTTATTGATGACTGACAGCTGCTCAGATCGATGGTGATCGCGTTGATTGATTCTGTGATTTAAACCAGATTTTCACAGTTTTCTGTTGTTCTTGTTCAGCTGCTTCTGTTCAGATGAATCATCTGACAACTTTTTATTTTATGTCTTCGTCCTCGCAGCCTTTCTGTGTCTTGTTCCACCTGTAAACACACCTGTGTGTGTATTAATTGGTGCAGAACACTGTTGACAGAGTGTGTGTGTCTAAGACGGCGGGTGTTTGCTGAGGGGGGGACGGGGACGGCCGGCGGTCCCGTTTCGTGGTCGGGTCATGTGATCAGTCTCAGACTCGTCCTCGTTACAGACTGAAGACGAACTCTGAGCCGGTTCAGTCCAGCGGGACAGAGGACGCCTTCAGAGACGATGAAGAGGATTTTGGGTCTAAAATTCAAAGCTGTTCAGTTTCTAATCACATGAATTCATCACAGTTTGTATTGATGACGCGTCGTATTGATCAGTGATCGCGATCATGGCCGCCTCCAGTTTCACTTCTTTGAGTTGAGCCCCGCCCTCCCTGTTTGATTGACAGGTGGCTGAAGGCGTAATGATGACGGCTCAGGTGTGTGAAAGCGAAGACGAGCTGTTTTGTCCCTTTAAGACTCAGACTGTGTGGTTGTATTTTCAGAAACGAGGCCACTCGTCTGTGTTTCTCTCGTCCTTTTCCTCCCTGACTGCTCCCTTCCTCCTCCTCCTCGTACCTTTGTTCCTCCTCACCTTCATCCTTCCTTCCTTCCCTCCTTCGTCACCTTTCCTCTCCTCACCTTACACTCCTTTGCTCCTTTTTCCTTTTATTTTAACATTTCTTTCGTTTTCACTCTCCTTTCCTCAAATCTCATGTTTCTCCTCCCTCCTTTCCTCCTGTCCTCACCTCCTTAGTCTCCTTCCATGCTTCCTTCCTCTCTTTCTCCTTAAATTGTTAAAACTATAAATAAAAGAAATGAAAAAGTAGAAAAATAATGTTGGAGATGTTTGAGGGACTTTATTGTGAAGCAGGCAGCTCAGTTTTTACCTCCTCCTGCGCCTCCATCCCTCCTTCATGGTTTGAAGCTTAAACTTTAAGCTGAAAGCGTTTGGATGGAGGAGGAGAAAACTTCGTCTTGAGGCCTGGAGCATGAGGGGGGAGGCGAGGTTAGAGAGTGATGGATGAAGGGAGGGGAGGAAAGAGAGGAAAGCCAGGAGGGAGGTCGTCCAGAGGGAGGAGTAAATAAGGGGAAAATGAATGTAGTGGAAGGGTGGGAGGTGAAAGAGAGACAACAGCAGGAGGTGGGAGGAGAAAAAAAGACAAAAATTAAGCCCAGTGAGGAAGAGGAGAAAGAGGAAGATGGGAGGTTTGTTTGGAAGGAGGTTCGACCAATGCAGCGCTGATGGAGGGACAAAGAATCAGAGGAGGAGTAGTCGAGGAGGTGAAGAGATAACGGAGAGACAGGTGGGAGGGAGAGGAGGACAGGAGTTAAACATATCAGCTGAAAACATCTCTGGAAGGAGGGAAGAGGAGAGAGGGAGGAATGTTCTGGAAAGTGTCCAGCAGATAGGAAGTGGAACAGTGCGACAGAGAGGAGGGCACAGAGGAGGAGGCGGAGGAGGAGGAGGAGGAGGAAGAGAGTAA
>NC_135084.1:24952500-24957500 GCF_051107435.1 Chaetodon auriga | reverse complement strand
TCAAGTTATGACTGAAAGAGTCCAGGGTGGAGGAAGAAAGAGGAGGAGGAGGTGGAGGAGGAAAAGGGAGTGAAAGGAAGAGGAAGTGGAGGAGGAGGAGGAGGAGGAGGAAGAGAAGAGTGGCTTGGAAGAGGAAGAGGATGACGTGTTGATAAGGATGGAAAAGGATGGGTGGAGTGCAGAGAGGAGAGGGTGGAGGAGACAAATAAGGGTGGAGCAAACAGGAACATCAAAGGAGGAGGGGAGATGGAGGGAGGATGTTTTAGAGAAGAGGAGGATAAATGTCATGAAATGAGAGGATGACGAGGGACTGGAGGAAGAAGAGGATAGAAAGGACTTTTCAACAATCCTTCGTCTTTCTCTCCTCCTCGCCTCCTCCTCTCTTTGACTCCCCCTCCCCTTCCTCCTCTCCTTGGCACTCCTCCAGCTGCTCCACCCTCCTCCTCTGTGATCCGTCCTGCTTCTATCAGAGAGTCTGGGAACAACCAGTTCTCTACAGATCCAGTCTCCAGAGACCCCCCCCCCCCCCCCCACACACACACACACACACACACACACACACAGAGTTTACTGCCCTGTAAAGCAGCAGTGGCCTCCTCTCCTCTCTCCTCTCTCCTCCTCTCCTCTCTCCTCTCTCCTCTCTCCTCTCTGCTCCCTCTTTGCTTTCATGGCTTCAAACTGCAGAAAAACTGCTTTTCCTTCAGTTTCATTCATCGTCAGATTAAAGTTTCAGGCTTCTTGTTGTTAAAGTGATTCTGAATACGATGTAACCAGGACAACTGAACCTGGACCAGGTCTGCTCCGGTCTGGATCAGCTGGTCTTGATCATCAGAGAAAATCATTTCGTCTGTTTGTGTTTTGAAACTATTAAAGGTAAAAGTCTGCCGACATAAAATCTGAAGGAACTCCGACTCCCAAACATCCATCTGAGGAGAAGCTAAGCTAACAGGCTAGCCTCTGAAGACGTGCTAAGCTAGGCGCTGCTGATGCAGCACAGGCTAACAGAAGAGTGAAGGATGAATGAAAGGATGATTTTCTGCCTTCTCATCTTCACTGGCTAACGTTAGCTCGCTGTAGAACAAATAATGACTTCACTGTGCAGCTCAAAGGCTACCAGCAGCTTTTAAGGTGGAATGCCTTCTTACATGTTCCTCAGTGCTTGAGTTGACGTCATGAGTCAGTCAACACACCTTAAACCCGCCTTTGATGGCAGCGCTCATTGGTGTCGTTTTGGACACATTTTGTCTCTTGAACTGGAGCGCTGAAGCAGTCTGAGTTCGCTACAGCTCTGATCTGCGTCTCACTGGCTTTTTCTTCGTAACGACAGCAGCAGAGGCTCATGGGTAATGTAGTATTCAGACACGGTGTCAAACCAGCTGTCTGAGGACACGTGTTCACGTCTAATGTCTGCTCAGTAAAAACGGAGGCCGCAGTCGGCGTGGCGTGCTTGAAATGGTGGATGTTGTGTTTTGTCCTGTCAGGGCTCCTGTAGCTGTGAGACCACTCCTCGTCCTCACAACGATGGACAGATCGGAACGTCTTCTGAAGAGTCCTCTTGACCTCCGCTGTTTATTTCGAGTGCTCCTCCTCCTCCTCCTCCTCCTCCTGCCGTCTGATCCCTCGCTTCTTTCCTTCCTCCTCACATTCCTTTACTCCATCTTTCCTCGTGAGCTCCTTCAGTGATGTGTTTCATCTCTTTCATCGCTCCTGCTCCTCCTCCTCCTCCTCCTTCTCCTTCTCCTCCTCCTCCTCCTCCTCCTCCTCTCCTTTTTTCGTCTTCTTCTTCTCTGGTCTCGTTCTTTTCTTGTTTTGACTCTTTTACCACTTGTTGTACTTGTGATTAATGTAGTTCTGACATCATGACTTATTATGGTCTGCACTGGTTCTGCTGGACTAAAACTGGTCTCCACTCATTTGTACTGGTCTGACAATGATGTGTACTGGTTAGTGTTGATAAAACTGGTCTGTACTGGTTTCTGGTGGTCTCTGTTGGTTTTGTAGGCTTGGTCTTTGTTGACTCTTGATCTTCTGATTTGCTCTGTTTAGTGTCAAGTGTGTGTGTGTGTGTGTGTGTGTGTGTGTGTGTGTGTGTGTGTGATTCAGAGATGGTCTCCTCCTGATAAGCAGAGTAAAAGGGAGGTTATCTGCTCCCAGTGGAGCTCCCATTAAACCCACTCCTCTCCTTCACTGCTCCATTTACCTCCAACTCTTTCACCGGCCACAAAATGTCCGTCTCCTGTGTGTGTGTGTGTGTGTGTGTGTGTGTGTGTGTGTGTGTGTGTGTGTGTGTGGAGAGCTGCCGCCCACAGACGCCCACACTGATCTGCATTGCTCTCGTTTCCAGTGAATGTGAAGCTGCATCTGTTACTATCAGTGCTCGTCTCCACGTTCTGCTCCGTCTGAAACGTTATTTTTACTCAGTCCCTGCGTCTGCTGTCATGGCGGCAGGGTGGGTAGAACCTGGTTCAACAGCTGGTCTGAGTTCTTCCACACAATCCAGTATTTAAACTCAGAGTATCCGAGTACTGATCTGATGTCAGCGCTCTCCCCAATAATTAAACCAAAGAAAAACATGTGACAGTATCTTTAAGAATTACATCCACTGGACAGTTAGTGTGTCACGTCATGTATGTGTGTATTTATATTGACGTATGAAAGTAATGATTTGACAAATGGTGTGAAATGACAGTTACAAGCCAATAAGACAGACTGGGTGTTGATCAGAGTCCACGTCCTCTGTTGAATACTTGGACAGCACGACTTCGCTGACTGATGTAATGTGATGATAATGTCATCACAACATGATTCTGTCTAAACTCATAATGAAGACATTGAATTATCACCTCCTTACGCTGCTCTGAGGAATAGAAACGTCCTTCTGTTCTGTCCTGTTCTTCGGTTGTCTCGCAGCTCAAATGTTCCTCTGTGCGTTCCTTCTTCGTCGGTTCTTCAGATCTGGAACCTGGATCTTCCCGATCCGTCCGGTTCATGTGAAGTTCAGGTTTTCCCGTTAATTCGTTCCTTTCTGTGTGAAGGTCACAGATCCATGAGAGGAGAGAAAAGGCTCCTTTCTTTCCTCCTCCTCCATCTATCTCTCTGCCCGGCAAATGAGAGCTTAACTTCATTAAAATGACTCAGTCTGATTGCATGAGAGCCGAGCTGAGCCCCCTCAGTGTGCTGTTGTCAGCGTCGAGCGTTCCCAGGCGTCTGGGCCGACAATCGGCCCATCTGTCTGCTCGCACAGACACAGTGGCCATTCAGAAATGGATATGAGGGAATAATTGTGCTGTTTATCTGAGAATATCACATTTATCCTGGAGCCATTTGGCTGCTGCGTCCGGCTCGTGTGTCGGCCTTTACCGAGAAGGTTTGATGTCCTGGAAAGCTGCTGTCTGCTCTCCAAACCTCGCCTAACGTCGCCTTACACTCAGAGGTGTTTCTAATATTTTGACCACCCCGGGTCTGTCAGCGAGTGTCACTAAGCTACGACACAGCTCCTCTTCGTGGTCTCTGAAGACCGGTGACAAGACTGCGCCTCCAAACCGTGGAGGAGGGACAGAACGTCAGACACGTTGTTTGTTTTGTTGTGGCGTGAACCGCAGATGGAGGGCGGGAAGTGGGAAGTGCGATAACACACGCTCAAAACGCTGATGTTTGGAATCGTTTACGGCTGCTCAGATCGATTAAACCAAGAAACCACAAGCAGCTTTTATTGAGTACCAAAAGCTGTCGTTCATAAGGGAGAAAAACGAAACAAATTGACTGAAAAACGGCAGAAAAAATGGCGTGTTAACGGTCTGCGATGATGGAGGAGATGATGGTGTAACATTAGTAGCTTTTGTTTTAACTCTGTGGTGACAGATTTAAAGTAATAACTACAAGCAACACGGCTAACACTTGTTTAATCAGCGTTAACAGTTTCACGTAAGACAGCTGAACACAAATAACAAACCCTCTCTTCTTTCACGACGATCCTCGTCTTCAGTGGCGTTTCACGGGACCTTCGTGAGCGGTTGACCTCGCCAACAACCGTAAAATAAACGTCAACTTTCAGCATCGCGGCGCTGAAAGTTTGTTCCTCGTTAATCCACAGACAATAAAAGCTCTTTGCAGCTCGGAGCACTTTGGTACCGAAGTCGTGGAACCAACCGCAAACAAGAAACGTTGTGTTTGTTGCTTTCAGAAGCAGAACGACAAAATGTGTGTGAGAAAGTGAGAACTGAGAACGTTTCTCGCCTGAAAGAAGGTACCTGCAGGAACCTGTGTTCATGTTTCCATCAGCAAACAGAAGTTGGTCTACATACAGTTTGTGCTCGCTGTTGATTCAGATCAGTAAAGATCGTTTCAATCCCGCGCCCCACTTAACCCTTCACAGGCTCAGTTAGCCTCGGGCTAAAGCCGAGCGCACGCTGCTTTCAGAGATGAAGGGCAGCGTCAGCAGCCCCGCGGGAAGAATCCATTCACTGATCGTTACAGCAGCAGATTGATGTCTCTGACCTCAGATGCACCGCGTCACATGGACAGACAACAACCTGATTCCAAAAAGTCTGGACGCCGTGAAAAACGTTCATAAAACCAGAATGTCATCATTCAGCACATTTCATGTGTTCATCTCCTTCATCCAGTCGTGTTCATAAAGTGGTGAACTCGCTCTGTCCTCTGTGATCGACTGAGTCTTTCCAGGATTTCATACCCAATCATGATCCTCTCACCTGTCACCAATCAGCCTGTTCACCTGTGGGATGTTCCAAACAGGTGGTTTTGGAGCGTTCCACATCTTTCAGTCTGTGAAACGTGTCGCTGCATCAGATTCACAATAAGAGATATTTACAGAAATCAATGAGGCTGATGAGCTCAGACATTAAATAATTGTCTTTGTGCTGTTTTCAGTTGAGTTTATATCAAACTTTTAGTGTCCCAACTTTTTTGGAAACATGGTTGTCTGCAGCTCAAGTCTGTTGAACTCCACGACTTTTTATGTCAAGTGAAAATAGAGAAAT
>NC_135084.1:24922500-24945000 GCF_051107435.1 Chaetodon auriga | reverse complement strand
TTTATACGTCTTACATGTTTGAGGAACTGGGTGGAGCTGAGGTTTGACCATTAAGCAGATAAACTCTGCTCAACCTGCTGACTGTTGACTTTTCTTGTCAGTAAAATGCATGGCAACGACAAAATACAGCAAACAATCAATAAAGCAGTTAACAGAGTTGAAACATTCAAGAGGAAAATACAACAATTTAAATAATACAAAAAGAAATATCAATACAAAGAAATAACAAATAAGACAAAAACATGATGTCATTAGTAAAACTGATAAGACCGAGTTCTGGAGAGGTTTGAGAAGTGATTTAAACTGAATCTGCAGCCTCAGATCTTCAGGCAAAACAGAAAAAAGAAAAATAATCAAAATCATGCAAACTGACTAAAAATAAAAGACCTCCATCTGGTGGCCATTAGAGGAACTGCAGCCGAGCGCGCTCCACCTCTGCTGGTTTGCTGAGGGTTTCTAATGATCTTGGTTTCAGTGGAATCGTTCCCGTTCTGCTCGGTGCACTTCGTTCGTACCTGGAGCATCAATACCTGAATCCACCAGGAGGAAGCAGCAACAAACGTAGAGGTCGTGTTCGTGAAAGCAGGCGTGTTTTTTCTGTGTTTTTCGTGGTTTGTTCATGTCGTGGTTTCACGTCCACACAAAGAGAAATCAGACTGTGACAGGACGGTTTGTGTCTTTGGTGAATGTCTTTATTCTCCGTGAGTCGGTCTGAAGCAGGAAGCCCTGCAGAGATGAGATGAACAGAGCAGAACATGCTGAAGATATCTGCAGCCGGTGCTGTTTCACAGTCACTCGCAGGAGAAGTGTTTTTCTGATGAAAATGTGTTGATCGCCAGCCTCTGCAGTGCGGCACAGCGGCAGCAGGGACAGATCCAGCATCTGCTCTGCCTCTTCCTTCCTGTCCCTGTCCTCCTCAGACCCGTGCTGAGACTCTGCCTCCGGCTGTGGACGGCGGCGCTCTGAGCTGCAGCCCGCCGACGCCGAGCCGCTGCGTTTGATGCTGTTTCGGTTTGATGGTGTCGGGTCAGATAACTGCTGCTGGCCTACATGGCTCTGTGTGGCCTACATAACACTGCAGAGAGGAGGCTGTGATGGATGACTCCTCGTCCAACACACACTCGCATGGCCTAAATATACACACACACACACACACCTGTGTGTGTGTGTTTCTTTAAAGCAGACTCCAGTGAAGGTTGAGCTGACCTTGGACAGAAGTGTGTGTCACACAGTCGTTCTCTTGGTCTGATGACGCTGCAACAAACCAGCCTGTTCGGGACCCGGAGCTGGTTGGACTCCAGTGGTCGAGCTGGGCTGAGCGTCCTTGAGCAAAGCACCGAACTTCAACCTGCAGCTCACACATGCACGAGAGGAAAGAAGAGTCAAAATCAGGGCGATGAGGACATGAAGTGGTTAGAAACAGTTCTGCAGAGCTCGTGTGTTACAGGCTGGAAACAAACCTGGAGAGAAAATGAAGGTTAACAGCAAAATGACGACAAAATCAAACTCACAGCATGACTCGACCTCTTCAGTCTGTTAACGATGTGAGAGGACATAAAAGAAAGAAGAAAACATAAAAAAAAACCAGATGTGTTTATTGACTCCAAACAGGAATGAAAATGAGGTTCAGACCAGTCACCTGCTCCACGATGTGAGTCATTCTCACAGTTAGATGAGGGGTAGGATTCCACTCAGCAGCATTTATTTGGCAGAAAACCCAAAGTATATGACAAAAGTACAACAGTCAGTGTACCGCGGGGCCGTCTATGAAGTACATTTACACACAGCAGCAGCAGGGGAGGTTTTCCTGTAGCAACAGACCAGCTGAGCTTGTGCTGCAATACAAAGTGTGGCGCTAACGTTAGCTTGGCTATGAGAGACGACACAAGATGCTACGTGAAAAAACAGTTTCCACATCCAAACCTGCTGCTCTGGTTCTGTAACTGGCTTCAAATGAGGCTGAACGTTCAGTTTATCTGACTGTCCCTCAGTATTAAACAGGCCTTCAGCCTGTGGGGCTAATGTAGATGCTAATCGCCACATTAGCTGCGGAACATGCTGACGCCAGACTCAACAAGCTAACCAGCTAAATACACAGAAAAAGAACATACAAATGTCAAAACTCACAGGTTCATGTTGAAGTTGGTATTGATCCATCATTGAGCTTCAGGTTTTTGAAATGAATCCTGATTTGTTTGACCCTCAAATCAGTCTGAAGTAAAATGGTTAGCGCACACGTAACGTTATAACTTCCATCAAGTTAATCCACCGGGTCTCCTCTTCCTCAGGTGGTGGCTGTGGATTTGGCGTCTGTTGCTCTTTATGTTACCCTCACACCTTTCTGAGTCAGCGTTATCGTGAGGAACATAGTAGTTATCAGATGTAACTCCAGTTCTGTGAGTTTGTGTGTAGCCTCTACCTGCATGTTAGCGCAGCCATTTTTTTAAAATTTTTCACATTCTAAAACCTTCATCACAGCAATGACGGTATTGCAAAGTCCATTTTGTGGCAGAATACCGCTAACTACGACGAAACTAGAAGAGCACCCACCCGACCTTTGGAAGGCGTGTGAGCTGACACTGATGATGTTTCACACCTGCACACGCAGGTGAAGAGTTCGCTCACAGACTGATGAAACGATCCGTCTGAAGACTCTAAAAGGAGACTTTGTTCATTTCTGCTGCTAATTTGACGGCTGTGTTTTAATGAAAAGGTCGTCAGGAAGCAGGATGAACTCTCCGTTCTACGCTGTCACGCTTTAGATCCTCTTTTGAAAATGTCCGTAAGGTTTTCTGAACCTGAAACCTTTCCGAGGCCTCGTGAGCCCACCTGAGTCCGCCTTCTTTACCCGTGACCCTTCAGAGGCACGCAGAGCTTTTCACTTCAGTAAGAGCTGCAGGGTTTCATGTGGAAGCCATTGTCTGGAGTGTGTGTGTGTGTGTGTGTGTGTGTGTGTGTGTGTGTGTGTGTCCAGGCGGCTTGGCCTGTGTGGGAGTTTGAACGCTGCTCTGGACTCTGCTGGGTTTCCATGGTGCTGGCGAACAATCGATGCTTGAACGGTGAAATTGTCAGAACGAGCGAACACACGGAGAGCTGACGGCGAGACGCTGAGATCCGTCTGTTTTTCATGGGCAGTAGGCGGCGCTGATGCTTAACTCTTAAATCTGCTCCAACTGCACCAACTTCTTTAATGTTTGTAAAGTCTTCCCTCCAGTCGTCTTTCTTTGTTCGTCATCCTGCATCATCAGCGTTTCGTGAACCAGGTTGACGCTGCAGGCTGCTGGTGAACAGGTGAAAGTTACCTGCAGTGACTCAGCTCCTCCTTCAGGTTCGAAGCTCAAAGCGAATCGAAATCTCTCTGCGGATCTCTTTTCTTCTTCTTTGGTTTTTTCTTCCTCTTTCTTCTTAAAGCTGAGTACTTACACTGAAGTAGCAGTACTTCTTCCTGGTTGTTCAGTACTTGTTATACATGATCGTTTGTACACTCACTTTGTGAATCTTAGTTCTTATTTTATTTCAGCACTTTGTATCTCAGAGTGGTGACAGGCTGAAGGGACGGTCGTGTTTCTGTTGTTTTTACACTCCGAACTGACCTGAAACGTGGTGTAATGGGATTCATTCCATTTCTTGGTGTTTCAGTTCTTCTTCACTGGAGAGAAACTCGTCTTCTTTGTTCGTGTCTCAGTTTTCCGCTGCAGCGTCTCTTCAGCTCTTCTGTAATTCGGCTTCGCTGTCAGTGAAGTTTTTCTTCGTCCTGAAGCTCCAGCAGAGACTCTTTGTGCCGCTGTCGGCGGCTTGACGAGTGGGCTCCGACACAATGCATGCTGGGACAGCGGTAACCATGGAGATCTGTGGTTTTGACTTGATAATGTCCGTCTTTCGCTGCGGACTCACAGAGAGAGAAAAGAAAAGATGAAGCAGATTAAAAAGGAATGAGATGAGACGAGCTGACGCTGCAGCAGCTTCATCAGCCTCCGCTCAGCGTCGTCACGTTAGGACACGTCACATCTGTTCATCGGTTGTTTGGACTCTAAAATGTCCATCAGTGTCTCCCAGAGCTCAAGGTGACGTCCTCAAATGTTTTCTGTCCACAACTGGAAGACGTTCAGTTTACGGTCTGTTAGAGCAGCAAAGAACCAAAAAATATCCACGTTTAAGAAGCTGGAATCAGAGAATTTTGACTGTTTTCCTGAAAAAGTTACGTTAAACGCTACGTTGATCAGCAGCTGTTAGCTTTAGTTTCAGTCTGTTAGCATTAGCTTACACCAGCTAGCTGTAGCTGATGAAACCTGTTAGCGACTGCTCGTCGTGGTCGTCTAGAAATGAGGGTTGTTTTTTTTACTTCAGAGTGAAACCGTTTCAAAAATGTACAAAGAAACTACGGGGGCTGGGAGGGATCAATTGATCAGCTTCACACGATCAATGTTAGAGCACCGATTTGTACTGACAGAATGAGAAATGTATGTGTTGAACACGTGCTGACGGCCTGAGAGGAGCAGAGCGATGAAGAGATGTCGCTCTGACAGCCTTCATCAGGGGGGTGGGGGGGTGGAGGCAGCTTTAAGAGCAGCTGATTGTAGTGGAGGATGCTGGGAGGTGGGAGGAGGACGTGGGCGAGAGAAAAGATCCATGTGACGGCGAAAAGAAGCAGAATGTAACACGAAACCAACGCAAATGAGAAATCTGACGGCGCTGCAGATAATCATCATTTAATCTCCTGATTCTTTTTAATTAATGGTTTCATCAATGAAGTGTCTGTTTTCATTTCCCAGAACCCAACAGGATTTACTCCTGTTGACTGTTTCATCCGACAGTCTGAAGCTAAACAACGTTCAGTTCAGAGAAAAGCAGCAGATCATCAGACTGGCTTCAGATCAGTGGACTGTTTGTAAATGTCTCTGCTTGATGGCTGAACGTCCTGAGAGACACTTTCTCCCCTCAGACTGTCTTTTCTGTCTCCATCCATCATCCTGTCGTCTCTCTATTTCTGTCCTTCCTGTTTTCATCCCGCTCCGTCACTCTCTCTCCTCCCTTATCTCTCCGTCCTCTCTCTATAAATATCTCTCTTCTTCTGGCTTTACCACGCAGACACAGTAACCAGTCATTTCCCCCTCTCTCTCTCTCCTCCTTCCCTGTTCTCTGCATGCTCTCTCGCCCGTCGCACCGTCTGTACATGACACCAGTCTTCAGGTCGGCGTCTCATTGGTCTGTCTTTGGCTGTCTGCGGACTTTGACTCTGCATCAATCAGCCGACCAACAGAAAGCTAAATCGATCAATATTTTCTATCGGAGGTTGAGTTTTTGGTCGAGTCGAGTGTAAAAAAGTTAATTATTGTCGTGTTGTTTTGGAGTCTGTTTGTTGTTTTTATGGCCTGTATTTGTTTACTGTTTACTGTTTGACCTTTGAGAGCACCGAGTTGGCCATCAGCACTTCCTGTCTGCACTCCGCCCGTGCACGTACAGACAGTTACCACTGCGTTACTTTTATACTGAAAAGATCTGAAGATCTGATTGGCTGACGACTCCGCCCGTCACCTCACACGTTCTCATTGGACAAACTGACAGATTAGCCAATAATGAAGAAAACCGATCAGTCAGAAACCACCAAGTGTCACAGGAAGAGTCGCTCGTCTCGTCTGCTCTGACACACTTTCTAAAAACTGTGTGTGTGTGTGTGTGTGTGTGTGTGTGTGTGTGTGTGTGAGAGTGTCTGTGTGTCTGTGTGCTTTATTGCTTCTGAATGAGTGCACATTGTGTTAGCGTCACTGTGGCAACACACACACACGCACACACACACACACACACACACACGCTGTCAGGGTCCCAGTTGCAGCGTATTTTTAGCGTAGCAACACAAGCAGCTCCAGCCTCACTGGTTGTTCAGCTGCAAGTGGGTGGCAGCAGACGTGCGCGCGTGTGCGCACACACACACACACACACACACACACACACACACACACACACACACACACACAGAGTATCGGTGTGTATATCTGCATCTCTTTAGAGGACCAGACTTTGGGCTCCGCAGAGGCAGAAATAATCTGATTGGTCCAGTCAAACCTCGGTGGGCGGAGCTAGATGATAAACCTGCAGAATAGTGCAGAAATACAGCTTGAATTCACTGCTGTGGTACGGACAGCAGCGTCAGCCAATCAGTGAATAGATCTGATACAGCGTCAGCCAATCAGTGAATAGATGTGTTCTGATCCTTTTCATACAAACTGATCAATAATTTCTGTTAAAACTACAAATAACAGCTTTGCAGTTGATTAGTCTGCTGATTATTTCTCTATTGATCGATTGATCGTTTGGTTTCTAAAACAACAAAAATACATTTGATTTCATTTGAGACGCTGGAACCATCAGATGTTTGGCAAACGATGTGTGACCTGACAGGTCTGCCCGGTGTTTGTGTCGAGTCATGGTGCGTTTGCTGACTGCGGGGTCCAGACAGACTCATGTGCTGAGTCGTGCTGCTGACTCGCTGTTTACCTGCTGTTTGTTTAGACTCAATCAGGAACACTTTGAGCACATTTGTCTTCCACAGTGCATGAAGTCGATCTTAGAAATTAAACAGCTGAAACTCAAACACAGGTCATGTTTCACCTGCTGTCACCTCTGACAGTGAACGCATCATCAACACAGTGTGTGTAATTAAACATCAGCTTCTCTTCTTCTTTAATGAGTGTAAATATTAATGAACTGATCATTTAATGTGTTGTGATCATAATGAATTATCGTGGGAGTCTTTTCTGATTCCTTCAGATGAAACTGCTCTCCTCTTTACTGCTCATGATATTTAACAATATTTCTAATAGAAACCTTAAAGGAGAATTGAATGTGTGGGTTTGGTTCCTGAACGCCTCTGAGGTGTGTGTGTGTGTGTTTGTGTGTGTGTGTGTCTCTCAGCTCTTGTAGTAGCGTGTTGTGACCACAGGGAGGCACCATTCTCCCAGTTTAGAGATGAACTCGGTGCAGAGCAGGAAGAGGCTGTGACAACCTGCGGCCAATCAAAGAGCAGAGTCACGGTCACATGACTGAGCAGGCTGCTGGTCTGAGGCCTGTTTCCATCGTCCAGTTTTAGCTTTTAAAGTGTTTCTGAAACTGCTCTCAAACAGCATGTTGATCTGATAAACACAGATTTAAATCTAAATATGAATAAATAATTTAAGCAGAAACATTTTCTTGCATTTAAATGAGACAAATTCATGCTGTCATTTATTCACATATAGAATATTCATGTGTTATTTATCAGATCCCAGAACAGTTACAAAAACAGAAATATAAACAGTTTGCATGTTCGGCGTCACGTCCATGAACATGTGAAAACAGAGGACAGTCACTTCCTGTTCTGAACTCTCTGCACGCCGTTCGTCCAGAACCAAACGTCCTCCGTCTCCTCACTAACTCTGTCCTCTCTGTCTGTGTGATGTCTTCAGGTTGTGGACGAGCGTCTCGGCCTGCCAGTCCGAGCCGGTCTGAGAGAGAGTGTCCGAGGGTCCCGTCGCTAACGGCAGCAGGCAGCAGGTGGCAGGACTCGGAGGCAGCGGCGGCGGCGGGGGCGGAGTCGCGGCGAGGTCAAGATGACGTCGGTAGCGGCGGAGTTCGAACACATGGAGATCCAGCAGCAGTTCAACGATGGCGTCAACAACCGCTGGGACGCCGACGACTGGGACAACGAGAACAGCTCGGCCCGGCTGTTCGAGCGCTCGCGCATCAAAGCCCTCGCAGGTAAGAGGACGGTGCACGATGATTGGACGGATGGATGATGATGTCAGTGCTTCAGCTGAAAGTCATCAGAAGTCCATCAGAGGCGGAGTCTCTGCTGTGGCTTCTTCCTGTTTGTGTTTGCTCGGTGGGAGGCTGTGGGGTCTCAGAGTTTGAGTCAACACAGAGAACAATGAACTCTCTCAACATGAAAACCTGCGTTCTCTCCTCCTGAAGGCCGGCGGCTGTTTGCCTGCTGGACTCGGCCTCCACTTGTGACGGTGAACTTGTTTTCGAGCCTCCACAGTCTGAAACAGAGCGGTTAATAACTGCAGGATCCCTCAGCCTTCACACCTGCTAACAATCAGGAGTGCTAACGAGGCTCATTAACGAGCCTCAGCCTGGGGCGGTTAAACGCCTCCGGCCCATTTTACGCTCCTCGTTTCAAATGTTTCGCATCCAGATGAGATTTAAGACGTTTTCATTTACACTCGGCCACATGTCGGCGTCTCTGCCGGTCACAGATCTGATCACAGATCTGTTTTCTACATGTGAATCAGTCCTCCAGCAGTCCAGCACGTCGTGCTGTTTGCTACCTGACAAAAACAGCAGAAGAAGAAGGACTTCTGACTTTTAGCCGTTTAGTTCCAGTTTAGCCAGCATTAGCTAACAACGGCAGAAATGGCTGCAGCTGTTTGTTCCTTTAATATCGAGACAAACGGCTCATTTCAGTAAACACACCCTCCCTCATGAGGATGGTACAGCCTGTGTCTGGGCCAATCAGGAGCCAGTATTCAGACATGTGACACCTGGTAAAAATGTCAGATAATTGAACCTTTAACTTTAATGACATTATTAGCTTGATTAAAAATTTAACAAAAAGTCTGTGAATTAATCAGATTCACTGTTTAATTGCATTAAAGCAGGTTGACAACAATAACATGAATAATAATTATGTAATGAATATATTTATCAGGACAGAATTCATCTTTGATCAGTCATCTCTCTGTCATGTGAAGTTTATTAATATTTACTCCTTTCAGAGCTCATTTTAAATAGATTTTTTCCCTGCTAGTAATTCATTCTCATTCAGCGAGTGTCTGAATGACACAGTGTGTGTGTGTGTGTGTGTGTGTGTGTGTGTGTGTGTGTGTGTGTGTGTGTGTGTGTGTGTGTGTTACAGTAACACTACCTCTCTCTCCGCCTGCTGTTTTTACCCTGATGGCTGACCGCTTCACTAGTGTCCCACTTCACTAAATAATTCACACCAGTGTTAAATATGCAGAAGAAGAAGGCTGAGTGTGTGTGTGTGTGTGTGTGTGTGTGTGTGTGTGTGTGTGTGTGTGCTCTGCAGATGAAACTGAAAGTCAGAGTATGCAGGTGTTGGCTGTAACATGTGAAGGTTTTCTCTGTATTTTTGGTCTTTGTTAAATTCAGTGGCCACTTTATTAGGCACGCCGGTGTAATCCAGTCCAACACAACCAAACTTTATGACGCCTGTGATGTTTGTGTTGACTCACAGAGGAGTTCCTTCTGAAGTTACACATTTATGATGCTTTCACTGAACCTCTCAGGCAGAGTTGATGGCGGAGCTGTTTTATGTCAGGGCAGCAGATTGTACAGGTGTGCCTAATAAAGTGGCCACTCAGTGTAGCTTTTCTCTTCTTTAAGCCTGTATTGAGGAAAGTTTCTCTGACAGCAGCCTCTTTTTTACATTGATGTGTTTTCACACGTTTTCTGCTTCAGTGTGGACGCTTTGAGCCTTCCTCCTCCTCCTCCTCCTCCTCCTCCTCTCTGCAGCCTCTTCCTGCTCATGCTGAGCTCAGCAGGCTGGAGGACGTGAGGGGTGATGACACTGAATTAGTGCTGTATTTGATACAGGCCGAGTGTGTGTGTGTGTGTGTGTGTGTGTGTGTGTGTGTGTGTCCTTGTCCTCCTTCCTTTGATTACAAATGGACTCTTTGTTTCTGCTGTTGATGAGCTGAACAGCAGATCACCAGAGTGCTAACTGCTGTACGAGTTCTCGCAGTAACACTTGTAGTTTTATTTGCAGTATTTTTTGTCAGTATTTGCAGTCACAGTAGTAACAGTTCCTGCCTGGTAGTACTTGTGGTAGTAGAAGTATAATGTTTGTCTGACAGACTGAAGAAGTTAACAAACAAACAGAAGCTTTGATGACTGATTAATTGTTCAATCAGTGAAAAGATGCTGAACGTCGTCCTCCAGCTGCTCCGCTGTGAAGGTTTGAGGTTTGAAGGTTTTCTGTGTTCCACATCACTTTCCTGAAGGTCTGTGGTTCTGGTTCTGGTTCTGGTTCTGGTTCTGGAGTGATGCTGAACAGGATCGTCGCTGTGTTTCAGTCCCTCAGACCTTCATCTGAAAACTGATGCTGAGACCTGAACGTCCTGAACGTGTGTGTGTGTGTGTGTGTGTGTGTGTGTGTGTGTGTGTGTGTGTGTGTGTGTGTGTGTGTGTGTGCATGCGTGCGTGCGTGCGTGCGTGCGTGCGTGTGTGGTTGAAGTGTGTGTTACGCCTCCATATGATATCCTGGGAAACACAAAACCACCGGTCACCATGGAAACGCAGGCAGATCTACTTACAGTGAAGGCAGAGACAGTAGGAGTGTGTGTGTGTGTGTGTGTGTGTGTGTGTGTGTGTGTGTGTGTGTGCGTGCGTGCGTGTGTGTGCGTGTTATACTGACTCAAATGAAGCTGCAGCAGCTCATTGGTGGTGTCCGTTTCTTCGTGTTTCGTCACTGAACACAGGAAGTGATGAAGAGGACGGCGCCTCAGTTCATCGTCCTGACAGTGTTGGAATGCGGCCGCTGATGTCCGTCGACCTGTCAGGACCTTGACTGCAGCCCTGAGGTGCTTCTGCTAACTTCTGTTCTTTGGAGCAGCTCAGAATGAGGAGGAGGAGGAGGAGGAGGAGGAGGAGGAGGCTGTCAGGCCTCAGTAGAACCGACTGACATGTGGCCTCGAACGTCTCGTCAACTCATAATTTGATCAGAAAGTTCCTGATTTAAGTCAGTTTGCTGAGAATTTGGTGTGTTTGCTTGATGAATTAGTCGATTATCAGATTAATTGTTGCAGCTGCAGTAGAAAAACATGTCTCCGGCGCTGAGACCTCGCGTCCTCGGTGGATTTAAAGGCTTTGCTGTGAAATGACGTCCCGCAGACGTTTGAGCGTCGGCTGTTTGGGGAAAATGTGCTCGTTAGCCGCCTTTCTGAGATCTGTATCCTGTCATATCTGATCAGAGATCAGCCTCAGCACAAACTGTTCATACATTTGTGCTTGTAAAACAGCGTCAGTCAAACCTGTGATGTCGAGTCACTCTGAGCTGTGAGGACGCGATCAATGGATGAATCAATATGGAATAATTCACACCGAATAACAGTAATTATCTGTTGCAGCTAATTTTCATAGAAATAAACAGAAAGCAGCAGCTGGAAACCTGAAGGAAGCAAATCAAAGGCTGTTTTCACATCAGAGGAAGAAAACTGGACTTTAAGACGTGTTTGAGGAGGATTGATCAGTGTTGGTGTTGATTGACCTGCTGAAGACTCAGTGAGCCGCTCAGTAATTAGAACCAGGAGCAGTCCAGGTTCCCCACAGAGGAACACACACACACACACACACACACACACACACACACACACACACACACACACACACACAGCGGTGTACGTGTGTCACTTCCTGTGCAGAGGACCAGATGGTGGAATGCTGGGAATGTTGGTGTGTCTGTTTTTTTAATGTGTTGGTGAATGTTTGTGGTTTTAAAACATCAGAGAAAGTGAAAGTAAAGAAGAATCATGTTCTCCTCCTGCCCCCCCCCCCCCCCCTCCTCCTCCTCCTCCTCCTCTGTTCTTTGTGTCTCTTTTATCTCTCCTCGACTCTTCTTGTCATCTTTCATTTTTCTCGTTCACTCGTCTAATTTTCTTGCTAATATTTTCTTTCTTTCTTGTATTTTCTGTCTTTCCTGAGTGTCTTGAAAACCTCTGGAACATCATGAGGAGCTGCCTCACACGAGGTTAACCATGAAGGAAACTAACAGGACGTGACACACCAGCATCAGCAGAAACTACAAAAACAGTCACAAACAGTAAAGATGATGACAAATGTGACGTTTGAGTGAAAGCAGTTTGGCGTGAAGCTCGCCGCCTTCTTTCCTCATTTCTTCTCTAACTTTCAGTTCAGGGCTGTTTAAAACCAGTAAAACCGCAGCTCCTCATTTCTTACAGCGGGCAGGAAAACACCACTCGTCACCTCCGAGGAGTCGCGCTCCTTTTTCCTCCAACATGGCTGCCGTGTTGTTTACTGGTGCTCTGACCTCACAGGAATGTCTTTGTGCGGTCAGGAGGGTGAGGCGGCGTCTCGGTGTGAAATTCACCACAGCGGCGACACAAGTTTGAACCCTGAACGCACCGCCGGCTCTGGACCTCGGCTCGCCGTCTGAGCTCGTCGCTGCTTCGGACGACAGCATTAAAAACAGGAGCGATACGTTTCAGCCGGCGTCTCGTCCCCGAGGCGTCCTCTCTGAACAGTGTCAGCGGGCTGATGAATGGCGCGTTTGGTTCGTCGGCGGGGCCGCCCTGAGGGGCCGAGCCACGAGGAAGCCAGATGACGGCAGGAAACATGGCGTGACGCTCAGCATGCGGGCGGGACAGAGCGAGCGCGTTGTCATGTTCAGGTTAACAGAACGTAAAGATCCGTCTGACTCTGTCCATCAGCTGCAGAGGACGCCGGTCCATCTGTTGTCTGTTTGCTGTGACCTCTGACCTCTGACCTGACGGCTGCCTGTAACGCTGGCGATCTGGGAGCCGAAGCTGTTTCCACTGTTTTCATTTTCGACGAATCAGGACGTGGTCTGACTGTCAGGTGGTCACATTCTTCACATGTTGGTCAAAGAACAAAATCTTTTTGTCACCGAGTCTGAAACAAAACTCGAGACTAAAATATCAGTTTGAAGTTTTTCAGTCAAACCTGTGAACACCATGAAGACACACAGATGACAGAAATGTGACACCTTATGAACACATGAAGGTATGAATGAGTTCATTCATTCAAAGATGGCGTTCGACCTTTGCTCTCTGTGAATCGTCGACCTCCATCAGGAAAAGTGAAACCGTCTCTGTGTGGAGCTGCCGCCCTTTTAATCAGAGGGTCAGAGGTCGTGTTTGTGATGTAGGAAGTGAACATCGTGACTTGAATTCAGTGTTAACGCCTCCGTGTGGAAGCTTCTACAGCCTCTGTGACCTTTGACCTCCTCACTGTCACCTCCTGCTGTGAAGGTGCAGTTTGAGCTCATTAGATACACGAGGAACACAAATCTGTTTTTTCATTTCCACAAACTCTTTCATGTTTCTGTCTTCTGCAGTTATTTCCGGGTCACATGTTCCGTGTATTGTCTTGGTGTCGTGACCTCTGACCTTTCACCTCCTTGCTGCAGGAAGTGAAGCTCATTCTCCTCCACTCAGTTTTTCCTGCATCTCCGAACCCGCCGTCTTTTCCTGCTGCGTGATTTGAAGCTGCAGATTTGTGGGCGGTGGTTGTGTGTGTACGTGTGTGTGCGTGGGTGTGTGTGTGTATGTGTGTGTGTGTGTGTGTGTTGTTGATTGACAGCAGGATCAAACAGGAAGTGCTGGCAGGGCTCAGACAGGAAGAACATCTCCACAGCACACTCTAATATTAGAGCTCAGATATTCTCAGGATGTTTGGACGTCTGTGTGTGAACGATGAGCTCAGAGACTGAGCCAAACACACACACACACACACACACACACACACACACACACACACACTCCACCCTGTTTCCTTTCCTTGGCTCGACTCGTCTCCTCTGCACACACAGTCTTATTTGATTTAAAGCTGTGCGAATATTTTCACATGATGTCTCTTCTTCTTCTGTGGTTTTTATGCTTTCGCTGTGACTCGTCGTTCAGTCTGTTCGATCAGCTTCAGGCACCGTTTACGCACTCAGAAGTTATTCGTGTTCGCTGTCCATGAAGCTTTGGCAGAAGACGTGAGGATCTGTGTTTTGACTGTCACCTCACTGATTTCACTCTCTCACCTTAAAGCAGGTTCATGTCCACGTGGTTTTATGCTGAAACTATTTTTTCCATAAGATTGAATGAATTTTCACAGTTTCTGTTAAATATATCCAGGCTTGGTAGTTGCAGGTAAAAAAAATAAAAAAATAAAAAAAAGCTTCCCATCATCATTAAAATTAGGAAGAAGTATGAAAGAAAACAAAAACACATTAAATTCAAATTTCAATATTAAATTAAACTTCTAAACTACAAATCTGCATGTGTTGACTCATCTTTACAAATGAATTGCTCTCATCCTTCATCAATAACAATCTAATCAATTTACCAATAATTATTCGGTGAATTAATCAATAATGAACTGGTGAATTAATCAGTAATAACCTGGTGAATTGATCGATAACGATCTGCTGGATTGATTGATGAAGTCTCTCTTGTGAGCAGGACTTTTGTGTGAACACAAACAGTCTTCAGCTCTTTCTCTCTCGCTCTCTCGCCCTCCTCTCTCACTCCGCCCCTTATGCTAACAAGGCGATGACATCACCGCTAAAAGCGAGGGCTGTGATTGGCTGCTGGGAGGAGTTGCTGCTCCCGCTGGCGGCCCCTCCCCCCATGACTCTCCCTCTGTCTGAAAGGTGTTTTCAGTGTCTGAGAGGCGCCGCTGCTGCTGGAGGACAAACCCACGCTCTCATTCTCTACCTCCTCCACCTCCTCCACCTCCTCCTCTGCTCCCTCTGCTCTCGCTGCTGCGCTCCCTGCTCCACCCGCTCATTGTGCTGGGTCTCCGGGCGGGGGGTGTGTGTTTGAACGGAGGATGGGTGATTCCTGAATGAGAGGAAGGTGTGATATCTGAAGACGCTGACAGATGGATGGAGTGAAAACAGAAGCGTGATGCTGCCGCCGCCGCCGTCGCCGCGGAGCGTCTGCTGAGCCAGCGATTTGTGCCTCCACACAGAAGGAGAGAGAGGGACTCATCTCCTATGTCGCCTGCCCTTTGTGGCTCAGTCCTGCTGTCTTGGGAGCGTTTCTGTTGAATCTGGGATTATTCCTCTTCAGCATCAGAAGCTGTTGTGTTTGAAACTCAGGTTTGAATCATTTTGTAAGTCTTAAACCTCTTTAAAGCTCATTTATTCATCTGGAAACTTGATTTCTCCTCTTGAGAACTGAGGTTTGTTTTCCTGGACACGAGTTTGTCCTGCAGGACTCTCAGCTGAAGCTTTACACCGCTGCAGAGAAGTTCATCCTGTTGAAACTCGAGCTTCACTCTGCGTCCTTCACGCACCTGGAAACCGTTTCACACGCTGACGTTTCTTCTCGGGGTCTCTCCTCGATGCCTCTGTGGACTCGTCTCTAGATCTTCATCATGGAGCTTCAGAGCGCCACCACCGGCCTCCCTGGTCCTCTTTCCCCCGGCCCTCTCTCCCCAACCATGGACTACGCCGACCCCCTGTCTCCGTCGCCGGGAGGCCCCGGCCCATCTCACGCCGGCCCCGGCCGGGGTCCGAGCCCCAGCCTCAGCCCCATCAGGGGGCCCAGCCCCAACCCTGGATTCTCGGGCCAGGCTGCCTTCAACTACAACCAGCTGGAGGGGAGGTTTAAACAGCTTCAAGGTGAGTTGAGAGAACATGTGAGCGTTGAGGATGAGTTCAGTGCCTGGATTCCTACAGACGGCTTCAGGAGGTCCAGATCCAGAGCCAGAAAAGCTTCAGACGAGAGCAGCAGCAGCCTTTTAAAGTATTTCACAAAGAGCCAAAAAGTGACAGTGAAAATACCTTCAAGACAAACAGAAAAGTTCCAGACAAACAGCAGCTGGAGAGCAGATTCATGTCGCAACAAGACGCCTGAATGCTCTCCAGCTTTGTCCCGAGACGAATTATCATCAGGTTGATAAAAGCAAACATAAGAAACTTTGATGTAATGTTAGAAAAGGTGGAAAGAAACGAGAGAAATGCAGCAATGGTGAAGAATTCACTGCAGGAATGTGATCATCACATGTTTATTCATGTTCAGACTTTCGATGTGAAATCAGAGTCTTGTTGTGGATGAATCAGCAGTTCTGACCTTATCTCAGCAAACTCCGTATCAGAGCCCCACCCACATCCACCCAGTCACACTGATAAACCCCATCAGCTGCGCCCGGGCCGCCCGGTCTGCTGCCCGGCCGGAGGGCAGCTGGAGGGTCAGCGGGGTGTTGGCTGAGAAACGTCCAGTCGCTTCGTCATTCTTCATGTTCTGTTCGTGGGGAATCAAACATGCTTTGCTCTTTAATGGGCACTGAGTCCAGCTGTGTGGCTGCATCAGTAATATTAAGTTAGTTAAATCTGCGCAATTACACAACAACCAAAGTTTATTTAGAACTTTCTCCCGGGCGACCTCTGTCCTCGGGCCGCTGATGTGGAGAAAAAACACATTAAGTAGAAAAGAGAAGGAAGAGGATCTCCAGCTGAACATGCACGGATGGTTGAGGGATGAAACCCTTCTCTCCGTTGCTTCTGGCTATTTTTAAGACTAAATGAAGACACGCTGGTTTACACAAGCGCTCATAATTTCTTTCTGCCATCAGTATCCGCTGAACCTTGCACCTAATCTAATCTGAGCGTCTTGTGTTTACTCTCGAGCTTTCACTGAAGTGTGCACGCCATTTCCTCGTCTCTTCACCCACATATCAACCGCTTCGCACTTTCAGACTTAAACCTCCAAATATGCTGGATTGATTTTGTTTCCTGTGTCTCGTTTGCATGAAAATCCAAAGTCCTCTGTATGCATTGAATGCACTGAATCTCTCGTGTGAGGAAACACTGCGAGATTCAATGTCCTGATGCAAGTCGAGGCTTCGATTGTTTCCCGGCAGCGTTCAGACAGAAAGCGTGATCTGAACGTACCAGACGCAGCTTTCAGAGGCCCATCAGTGGATGTTCGCCTTCAGTAAAAGGCTTTGACGCGGCGTTCGTTGGTTTTTCTCTGAGTGGAAAATTATTGGCAGGTTGAATTTAGCTGAAGGTTAATGGAGGCGGCTTTCTGTTTGCAGCCTCATCGACGTGCTGATGCCCAGAAACCTGCCGTTCTGTCCCTGGTGTCTAAAAGTAGCCCGCTGGCTCAAGGCCAGGTGAGGGTGGTCCCAGCAGGTGGATCTGGCTCTGAGCTGATATTTAGCTTCGATGAGTCAAACCTCCCAATGGAGTCAATCATCCTCTCACAGATCCTCATAAACATGTTCCATAAGCTGCTCCCTCGAGGCCTTCCTGATCCTGGAAGACTTCTGGAGTTCTGAGAGGAGACAAACTCAGCAGGTCTTATCACAGAAGCTTTGACTTTGAGTCTGTTGGCTGTGTGGAGAGATTACCCGCCGTGTTATCTTTGAGGGATCATAAAGTGTTTTAGTGCTGAGATGTGGGAGAGTCCAGTCGACATGAAGGAGGTTACATCTTCTACGTCGTAATGCGCTTCTGTTCGTCTGTGCACCGAGCAACACTGAAGGCTTAATGCAGCTTCAGCTCACAGTGTTTGGCCCAAATATGAGGAGTCGGGAGTATATTGAGCGTAGAGTTGGACTCCATGAAAACTTTCTCATCACTGTTGAATCTCACGTGGAACCAAAGTCCAAACTTTTGATTGGAAGTTGGAGAGAGAGTCAGTTTGCATTTCTGTGAGTCCAGAAATGGATTCTTCTTGATAACATTATGTTGGTAAAGTGTGTGATAAGAGCTCAGCACCTGAACTTCTGAGTTACCTGCAGTTCAGCTTCAGTTTTAGGCCATTTGATTTACTTAATGATCAGCTTTGCAAGACAAGGAAAGATCAAGATGAAACATCCAAACAGACTAAATGTCTACCTGGTCTGGACTTAAAAGGTCTTGTTCCTCATGTAAGTGTTCTTGCCTTGTGGTTCTGTACAAATCCAGCTCTTCATAGACGGCTCTGACATCAGTGCTGACTCCGGCCTCCATGTGCCGGCACTGATAGAAGAAGTCTCAGGTGTTCTATGAAGAAACAAACCTTTGCAGTTGGTCAAAGCACCATTAGCATTGCAGACATTAAAGGGTTCCTCAAGAGGCCGTTATTGGCCTTTATGAAACCCTGATGGTCCCTCGAAGCCCCTTCTCTTCTCCCCTGGTTTTATGAGGGCCGTCGTGTGTGTGGAGAGGACATAAATTCATGTGTTGTCGCATGTGTGGCTCAGGTGTTTCAGAGCAGCGCCTCATATTTTTAAAGACCCTCGGTTCAATTCCCAGCAGGGTGATGAATATGGAAGCAGTGGGTGATTATTGCACTGCGAAGAGCTTCACATATGAGAGGGAGGAGACCGAGGGGAG
Organism: Chaetodon auriga; assembly: GCF_051107435.1. Lineage (NCBI taxonomy): Eukaryota > Metazoa > Chordata > Actinopteri > Chaetodontiformes > Chaetodontidae > Chaetodon > Chaetodon auriga. The sequence continues at coordinate 24,926,927 of NC_135084.1, read as the reverse complement.
CTGAGGAGCAGCACTTCCTCCTCGTTAGGCCGAGTATTGAGCGAACGGCCTCCTTTTAGAAATCCAGCAATTATGGAGGGAAACAAGTCATCAAATTACCTGCTGAACTGACTCATGGGAGATTTTTTCTACGCAGCAGGAGCCTCTTCGATGCTGACTGATAAATCACTCGTTTGCTTTACTTGTTTTCGAGTAAAACGTCCTAAATGTGTTAAACCCACAGCCTGATGCCCGTCAAACAGAGACTCTCATCTTATGTCAGATGGCGTGTTTGGACCGAACGTCCCAGAAATCAGCTGTGACGATTGTGGCAGAAAAGACCAATCAGTAGATCAACAGAAAGATTTCAAGGCACAAGGATGGATTGATGAGCGATACGCAGATTAATATGAATACACCTGATGGATGGATGGGTGATGGAGGGATAGAGCAGTGGATCTGTGGATGATGGATACAGAAATCAAAAGATAAATAGATGATGGAGATCTGTGTGATTATTTTAGGTTAAAGTTTTGTTCAGATGTTTCATGTTTAAGTTCGAGTCGTCGATGAAAAGCAGCTGTTTGTTTTCCTGCAGTGTTTCCTCATTTCACTGATGTAAACAAACACTAAACATCAGAAACTGAGTCTGTATTGGCTGTTCGTCCCTGTCCATCAACTGCAGCGTCCAATCATTTGTCTGAAAGTTTGGCATGGGCGGGGCTACACTTTGAGCCGTAGATTGTGACAGAAACGACCTTTAAAATACTGATGAATCATTGATTGATTGACTGGAACACACACACACACACACACACACACACACACACACACACGCTTACCAAACAAGACCATCATCCCTCTCTGCTCCCATCATCCCCCACTTTTCCTGTGTTGTCCTGAGCCAGCCAATCAGCAGACACCTTGGTGGTTTGGGAGCCCCCAAGCTCTGTGCGTGTGTGCTTGTGTGTGTGTGTGTGTGTGTGGGGGGGGGGGATTAACAGAGGGGAGGGGTGTCTAACATGGTCTGGAAGGCACAAAAATGTCCAAACCACATTATGGTCCCTCCTTTCTTTCTGTCGTTGTAAGAGCCGTTCATCCTCTCCTTCGTCCTCCCTCCTCTTCTCCTCTTTCTTCTCCTCCTCCACCTCATCAATGTTTCATGAGCTTCTGCGGAGCGTCTGTCATTGCCCGATCATCCCCTCTCCCCTCCCCTCCCTCCATCCTCTTAGTGAAATTAAAAGGAGGCTTCGGCCGCCTCGTCCTGATCAAACTGACACAAAGGCGGGATGAGGAGCGCGTCGCTCCTCCTCCAGCACCAGTGTCAAGTTCCGAGCCGGAGGAGGCCGTGATCTCCTCTCGGCAGCTCCTGACGTGATCTGACGATGCGCTCGTCACACAAGTCGGAGCATCTCAGCACCAAAGCAGCTTTTTAAGACGGTGTTTATTCATGATCCTGATACATGCAGAGAGCACACACACACACACACACACACACACACACACACACACACACACGATAGACATCAAAGTGTTTTTCATCATTTCCAGTGTTTTATCTAATCTGCAGATCATGTTTATTTAACATGACTCGCAGACTGCTGTCATGCCCGTGTGCAGTGTCAGATTTCCTGATCTGGTGGTGATGCAGTTAAGATGCAGGCTGATTGAAATCAAACTGAAATCCTGCGTTTCCTCAGAACTCGATCGTCTCATCTGTTAGTCACAAGCTCACAACGACGTTCACCTGAATACAAACGCGTCTCTTATTGTCTCGTGTTTCTACGCAACGTTATTGGTTTTACCTCAGTCAAAAAAGTTGAAACATGGAAGCCAGTCGAAAACCTTCACCTGAGGCCGAGTCAGCACTTTCAGTCACAGAGAGAGAGGGACGAAGAATGGCGCCATTGTTTGGGCAGAAGGTGACATGAGTGAGTGTTTGAGGAAGGAGTGTGTGTGACAGTGTGAGGAAGAACAGGGAAACCACTCTGTCTGCGTGCGTGTGTGTGCGTGCGTGTGTGTGTGTGTGTGTTATCACGTCGTCTGTTGCAGCTTTGGGCCATGAAAGGACTCTTTGATGGGAAAACGTCACTGAGCATGCTCACAGAGAGGGGGCGGGGCATCGCCGAGCTCAGAGAGAAAAACATCATAAAGTCAAAATGTAGAAATGAAAGCACGACAAAGTGTGTGTGTGTGTGTGTGTGTGTGTGTGTGTGTGTGTATCAGGTATTCAGCTGCACAGGAAGAACTGAGGAGATATTTTTAAAAAAGCTGAAGTTCAGTCAAACCTCAAACCGCTGAGCTGCAAACTGAAGTTTGGTCGTTTGAATCAGTTTCTCTGTGGTCTCGTTTAAAATGCTCATAAAGCTTCATGATTCAGATCAAAGTCACGAAAATGACGATCCGTGTCGTCCGTTTATGCATTTTAATAAGTCGATTAGTGACAGATTTGTCAAAGAAATGAACTGAAAGCAGCTGGTGTGGAAGGCTCGTGTATTAATAATAATAATAATATGTGTAACTGAGGTCGTGCAGTGACGTTAGCATGAAGTGTCGAGCAGCAGTGCATCAAACCTGCACGCAGCAGACTGATCCACTGTGTTCCTGGACACGTGTTGGTGTTAACACGCCTGAAAAATGCACGAATCAAAGCTGCGTGTAACGCTCAGATCATTAGCTAACGTGGCTAACGCTGCGTCAGACAGCACGTGAAGCTTCACATTAGCTTCAGATGAAGGTTTCAGTGCTCAGAGACAGGAGGACTGAGCACACGTCTCTGGTATCAGAGGTGCATGAGGGAGACGTCCCTCACTGTTCACACCTGACTGTTAAAAAAACCTGGATTTATCCTTTAAAGTTAAAGGACTCTGATGAAGCTGGTGCTTCCTGTTCAGGCCGTTTGATTCAATGTGTGTCTGTTAGATGCCAAACTGATATAAACTATAATCACTGAACTGATGATGAGCTTCACGATAACGCAGTGAAGTGTGTGTCTGACCGATGACGTGACGCTCTCGGGATGAAGATGTCGGAGGAAAGTTATTAGAAAATGATGAATGTGCGCGGCACCATGTCGCTGTTTCATTAGCATCGCAGTAACACACCCGAAGAGTTTCTTTTCTCAGCGATGAGGAATTCCAGTCATCCGGCAGCGGGCGGCCTCGGCGGTGAAGTTAACACGCCGGCTGTAATGAAGAAACGCTGATTTATGTGGACGGCAGTTTGTTTCCTGATGGCTGACGGCCTCGGTGACAGCTCTGAGAATCAGCTCCGCTTTTCTGACAGCGAGGCTGAAACGATCGTTTGTGCGCTGACGAGTTCAGAAAAAGCAGCGTGAAGGAAAGAGAGAGAAGGAGGAAGGCATGGAGTCTTTATTCCACTGTCAGAGTGTGAAGGGAACAGCAGGCCGCACGCACACACACACACACATTCAGAGACACACACACACACACATTCAGAGACACACACACTTCTGCAGAGTCTTGAATCGTGTGTGTGTGTTTTTTTTCTGCATAAATGTCAAAAAGCTGATTTAACAGTGAGTGAGAATCAGGAACAGGTGTGACGATTGGTTGGTTAAGAAAACGTGTGTGTGCGTGCGTGTGTGTGTGTGTGTGTGTCAGTGATCTTATCTCTCACCTTGGTGTTTTGTAACCACCTGCAGCAGGAATGTAAAGGTGAACTGGGCTTGGCTCTCGATCAGACTGTCGTTACTCTCTGACGTCCAACTGCAGCTGCTTTTTTCTACCTTTTCCTCAAGGACGTAACCATGAACTCTGTGTGTGTGTGTGTGTGTGTGTGTGTGTGTGTGTGTGTGTGTGTGTGTGTGTGTGTGAGACCACAGATTGCACCAGTTTAACCCAATGTCGTAATTTTGGTCAGTAAAACTTCCTAAAGGGACTTTGATCTGATCCAAAGTCCGTCTGTGCGAGTCCTGCTTTAGCTCTGCTGACTCTGTCTGACACGATGGAGGAAGGACGTTAATCCTCTGTTATCGCTCATTATATGAACGTCCAGCGTCCACAAATCTGCTCAGGAATTACAGAACAAAGATGCTTCTTATAACTGCAGAACTTTCCTGAGAATCTTCAACAGCCAATAATAATCATTCACTTATATTCGCCTAAATTTAGTGGCTTAAAACTGCTTAAAAACTGCTGGTTTAGAGGGTTTGACTGACTTCTCGTGGTGTGTGAGGCCAGTCAGGCTTCACTCGGCTAATTCCAGAAGCTAAGCTAAGTTTGAATGGTTCCAAATAATGCAGCTCTCCTCAGAAAACATGTCATTTGCAAGATGGCTCCTCAGCTCTGTCATCTCAGGCCACGCAAATGTCAGCTGTGTGTGTGTGTGTGTGTGTGTGTGTGTGTGTGTGTGTGTGTGTGTGTGTGTGTGTGTGTGTGTGTGTCTGCGTTGGACACACACTGGATGAGTGTGTGAGGATCAGGACC
>NC_135084.1:24855000-24920000 GCF_051107435.1 Chaetodon auriga | reverse complement strand
CCTCCTCCTCCTCCGCCACTGTGACATTTTTGTGTTAAAGGGTTATTCTGTGTCACACCTGAAGATGAGGTCTGACCTGTGCTTGTCGGGCCCTCACAGGCTCCTTTAAGGTCTGTTCCAGTTTGGATCCAGTTTGGGTCCAGTTTGGATCCAGTTTGGATCCAGTTTGGATCTGGATCCGCTCGGCTCAGATGCTGAACAATTCTCGAATCTCTCGTCACGTGTTGTTTAAGGGCAAAGACTGGGCAGACTGAACTCGGTGGTCCAGCCCTGTTTCCAGCTCCTCCAGGAGGCTGGAGATGAGATGTGTGTTCCTCTGTGTCTCCTACCGATTGGTCAAACCTCCACAGGGAGGCGTCCAGGAGGCAGGAAGACACTCCTCTCTCACACCTGTCCACTTCCTGTCACAACATCTGTGAGCTGTAGGTCAGCGCTGTGCGACTCATCAGTGCTCTGTGATTGGCCAGGAGTGCACAGGTGTGACATCTTGGCTTCTTCACCTCCTCTGCTTTTACATTCAGCGGAGGACATGAGATTACCTGAGTGCACCTGTGATTTCATGACAGGCAGCTGCTCACCTTCAACAACATGACCTTTCACCTGGATCCATGTTTAGTCTTCCTCCTCCTCCTCCTCTTCCTCCTCCTCTAATCTTCAGAATCTAGGATTTATTATAGTTGTGTGTGTGTGTGCGCGCGCTTGCCAGTGCACGTTAACACAGAACCAAATATTAGTCATTACAGATGAGGGAGGAACAGTAAAAACATAACTAACTGCTCAGACATGTCCAGAAAAATCCCCCACCTCCACGCACACACACGCACACACACACACACACACACGCACACACACGCACACGCACACACACACACACACACACACGCACACACACACACTGGATGATGATAAAGATTTATTCCTGACCTGAGTCACATTAACACACTCTGTCTGACTGTGTGTGTGTGTGTGTGTGTGTGTGTGTGTGTGTGTTGTTTCAGTCATCACCCAGGGGAACACAGCTGTGAACTGATGTGTGTGTGTGTGTGTGTGAGATAAAATGTGTCGTTTTTAGTCTTCTTTGCCTCGGGGGTTTTGGGGTTTCTTGCCCTGAGCTGAACCTGTCAGGCAGACCGTCCTCCTGGGCCGTGTACTTGTCCCGCCTCCAGTGTGTTGATGGTCGGGCTGTGCCTCCACTGCTGACCCTGACCCCGACCTTAAATGAATCGGTAAATGGAAGAAGCTGATTGGTGGAGCTGGTGTGAGCTGGGCACAGCTGTGGAGGAGAGCAGCCTGAAGGCTCAGCTCAGGGCTCAAATGTAAACGTCGTGTTCATGAAAACAGTCGTTCTCTTGTATTTATTATCAGTGACAGAAAAGCTTAATTACAGCTGGATCATGATCTGACTTCCTCTCCTCCCTGGTCCTTTTCTTCTTCTCCCACTTTTTAAAGCTCTGGAGAAAAACGCAGATTATTGTGGATTTTAGGGGATTTTTGGTGATTTCAGAAGGTTAATTTTACTTAGAAATGTTTACCAGCGAGAAGTCGTGTTGAGCTGAAGTGTCCTCATCTGCCCTCAGAGGCCGCCTTGTGTTGGTATCAGAGTGTGTGTGTGTGTGCGTGTGTGTGCTTGTGTGTGCGTGTGTGTTGAAACTCTCGATGAACCCTGTTATGAGTTCTTGTCATATCATGACCTTGACTTCCCATGATGCATTACAATTGTTGTCTGTGTGTGTGTGTGTGACTTGAATGATACATTGACACGATGATGCAGCTCACATGATGTTCAGGCTGCACATTCCTCTCTCCATTGTCTGTGTGTGTGTGTGTGTGTGTGTGTGTGTGTGTGTGTGTGTGTGTGTGTGTGTGAGGCGCTCATTTAAAGACATTGATTTTTTTATTTTCTTGGTCCCAGTGGAGGACACACCTGTCTGGCCTGTGTGTGTATCCTCAGGCTCAGGTTAAGGTCATCCTCAGCTGTAATTGTGTGTGTGTGTGTGTGTGTGTGTGTGTGTGTGTGTTTGTGTGTGTGTGTGTATGTGTGTGTGTGTGTGTGTGTGTGTGTGTGTTTTATTGACCTGCAGAGAGACCCCATCAATGCATCACTGTCTCCTCTTGCTCTAATGAAGTACACACAGACTGACGCTCACACACACGCACACACACACACACACACACACACACACACACACACACACACACACACACACACACACACACTCACTCACTCTCACTCTCTGCTGCGTCTTGTGGATTCAGCGGGATCCGTGAAGCCAGAGGAGGTAATTAAAGCCCCTGACATTGAGTTGTGCTTAGCTCTGTGTGTTTGTGTGTGTAGCTTAGCATTAGCAGGTCCCTTTGTTTAGCTCGATGCTAACGGTGACCTGAAGTGACTTCTGTGGCAGCTCCTGTGGCTAATCTACCAGCCAATGAAACGCTCCACTGAGTATGAAGAGTTTATGGCTGAACTCTGACCAGAACACACACACACACACACACACACACACACACACGTCTTCGTCTTCTGTGTGAAAATCTGATGTTTCACCTCATAGATCGACACCACGCACGAGCCGCTGGGCACAGGTGGTGAAGAAGATTTATCTGTCATCATCGTCGGTGATCAGTACTGATCAAAAACATGAGCAATAACATGAAGTATTTTTACAAATGAAAGAACGACTCCAGATCAGAAAAACACTGTAGAGTCCAGAGCTCGGGCAGCATCCTGTGGTCCAGCCCCAACACACACACACACACACACACACACACACACACACACACACACACACACACACACAGGCTAGGGCCTCTGCTCCATGGGCGTAGTCGAGCAGTTTGTGTGTGTAAACACATTTTCCTGCTGGGACGAGCATCTGCTTCTTTTTCAGCACAGGAAGGGGAAGCCCCAACACACACACACACACACACACACACAGACACACTCACACACACACACACACACACACACGCACACACACACACAGAAGCCAAATAGCGTGAAGTGGACACACACTCCTGCGTGTAGAGAATGCAGCAGGAAGTGTGAAGATGGAGATAAGACACACTGCTTATCATAACACACAGCCTGGTGGTCAGATGACACACACACACACACACACACACACTCACACACAGAAATCAGTCCATCTCTTAACACACACGATGTGATCTCTTCATCACTGACAGCAAACATCTCTGGATTCATTTCATTTTCAGATTACCGCTTTAAAAAATTACCGTTTATGTGGAAGTTTTGCTAATTTTAACCTCATCTGAACCTCATGAACCCTGACCTCAAAATCCAAGATGGCTGCTCCATGCGTCATCAGATGACGCTGTTTATTAGCCGTCGTACGCACTGTCCAGCTTCTACCTGTAGACGTGTTGCTTTGGTGTTTGTGTACACAGAATACTGCGTAATGTGCAGTCAAAACCTGGTGCCTACGTTACCCACAATGCAACATCTCCAGATTAGCCAGAGATGCAGTGTGTCGTGCTAGCGGCAGCTAATGTAGCCTGCAGCAGCTGCAGAATGGCTGTGGTTTTTCCGCTGAGGATGACGTCGAGAAGCAAACGTCACGACTTTTACTGGTTCCACCTTTAACAGGTCTGATCAGATTCACACTCCTGCTGTGGAGTTTCTGTCAGACTGCAGCTTCATGTTCATCAGTGCAGCCAGGAGGACAGAGCATGTTATAATTCTGAGCGTTCGGCTGCGCTCAGTCGTCCGTGTCGCTCCTGTCCGTCACGCCTCGTCCACACGTGTCCAGCAGCTCCAGCTCGGTATCAGAAACCCTCCACAGCGTGTTTGTGCAGCTGAATGCCAGCAAACACTGAAGCTATTGTCCTGCTGTGAGCTAACACACACTCAGATCACGGATTTGTATGAATTTTTGTTTGCATGTATGAAACAGTCAGTATTATCAGTGTGTGTGTGTGTGTGTGTGTGTGTGTGTGTGTGTGTGTTTGTGTGTGTGTGTGTGCGTGTGTTTCCTTCCAGCAGTTGAAGTCAGTTTATTCGTGTCTCCTCTCAGAGTTCATGCACTCTGTGACCTGACCGTGTGCCTAATGCAGAGAAAGTGGCGTCCTCACATATTTAATTATGTCTCCTGTTTGCAGTCATTTTGTTTAACGAGCAGCCGAACCGGCCAATCAAAGCCTGAGAACATTGACGGTGTGTGTGCTTGAGTCGTTTGCTTTGTGTAAAGACACTGAGGACACGATGACTCGCAGACACGTTGTGCACTGGAAGATTTATGTTGGTGTTGTGTTCGAGTCTTGTGAGAGAAACCGTAATTAGCAGTTTGTGGCCTGTAAATGGCGTCAACATGAAGTGGTAATGACAGCTGGGAAAGCCGGCTGTGAGGGCTCGGATATTTTTGACCCCATGATCTGAAATTAGAAGACAAAGCAAACAAACATGGACGCCTCATCTCACTTCCTGTTAGTATGTCCCTGACCTGGTGCGGCGTCTGTGACGCATCCTCCAAATGATGAGAGTGTGGACGAACAAAGCTCGTCATGTCTAAGATGAGTTCAGGTGAGCAGTGTCATATGACCTTTGACCTTTGACCTCTATGTTGAGTGCGGAAAGTTCACAGAAGAGAAACTGAATCTGACTTCAAGGCAAATCTGACAGAGAGTGTGTGACAGAAATCACTGGAGTGTAAATGTGTGTGTGTGCGTGTGTGTGTGTGTGTGCGTGTGTGTGTGTGTGTGTGTGTGCGTGTGTGTGTGTGTGCGTGTGTGTGCGTGTGTATGTGTGTGTGTGTGTGTGTGTGTGTGTGTGTGTGTGGGTGGGTCACGCCCTCTCCTCCCTCCTTATGCAGGTTGTGCAACTTCCTCCTGCAATGTGTCACCATGGCAACTGAGCCCGAGTTCAGACGAGGAAACACCCTCGCATTCTGTACACACACACACACACACACACACACACACACACACACACACGGAGTCTTTGCAACTGTGTGTGTGTGTGTGTGTGTGTGAGCACTAACAATAACCATGAAGCCTGTGGGAAATAAACTAAGTTGTGTTGCAGACAGCAGGTGTCTGCTGTCAGACTGCTGTGTGCGTGCGTGCGTGCGTGCGTGTGTGTGAATAGTTATTAAGATTTAGTCTGCTTTATCAGACGCAGGAAACCTCTCCCATACACACACAAACACACACCAGCTTTCCAGGAACAATGAGCCAATGGGATGCTGAGAACATACACACACACACACACACACACACACACACACACACACACACACACACACACTCAGAGGAACCAAACACACCTGCAGAGATCAGAAGGACTCAAACTTGTGAAAAAAGTCTCTCACATCAGTGTTGAAAGTCCACTTCCTGTCCTCTGAGTGTCCTCTGACGCTCGGCCTCGTGGACTCTCAGCTCAGTCGTCATGAGCTTCTTCTTCTCCAACTTTTATGTCTTCAGCTTTGATTCCATTTCCACCATCTCATCTCATCTCTCTCTCTCTCTCTCTGTCTGTGTCTCTCGCCCAGATGAGCGTGAGGCGGTGCAGAAGAAGACCTTCACCAAGTGGGTGAACTCGCACCTGTCCAGAGTCTCCTGCCGCATCACCGACCTCTACATGGACCTGAGGGACGGACGCATGCTCATCAAACTGCTGGAGGTCCTGTCAGGAGAGAGACTGGTGGGTCCCATCGCTCAGTGCTTTTATTTTGAAAGAGGAGCAGGGGGAGGAAGTGCCCAGAAAAGGTTCATTTCTCCTGAAGGCTACGTGACGAGACTGTCGCAACAAATAACTTTTAAATGCATCACATGAACATAAAGACCGCTGCAGTAAACGTGTCATTTTCATATGATTTAATACAAACTAATTTAAAAAGATAATTAAACAGAAGAGAAAGAGTCAAATTTAAGTTTACAAATCACTCTGTTAAACGGATTCAGGGCAAAAGAGAAAAATAAATCTGCATGTTAATCATCTGTCCCTCTTTAAATCGAAGCCCATCCTGACGTTCTTAACTTTCAGATCTTGTTTTCTCTGGTAAACTGGACGTGGTCGTGCGCTGAGGCTTCAGCAGCTCTCGCCTCTTCTGCTCGCTCACTATCGTCCCGCTCAGCGCCGACTCTTCCTCAAACAGCTGCTCGCCGTCTCTGCTCTCCCACTCTTCTTATCTGCTTCTGTCAACACTGACATTGAAGACTCCTCCAATCATTAACCGTGACCCGCCTCCACCGCGCCGTTCATCTGAGCGCGCTCGCAGCGGTCCGTGTGCTTCGTGTCACCTCGGTGGACGATGACACCTTCAGTTAGCGTTAGCTTAGCTTACAGAAACGTCATAAATCAGCTTCAGCAGCAGGAAGTTTGTGGTCTCACGATGTGAACAAACATGATTAAAGTTGTTGTTTTTTGATTGGTTAATCCATCCGTCAGCTCTCCTCTGTTGAGCCATGTTGACTGATTCGTTATGTTACTCTGAATTATGGATTTATGCTGCTGGAAAGAACTGAAATAATAACAATAAATAAGTTTGAGGTCACATCGTCCGTCAGATGTCAGACTTCGGCTGCTGTGATTCAGATCGTGGTCGCCTTAAATTACATTTTATGTTGCTATTAAAAAGGTCTTAAATTTAGCTTGTGACATGGTGAATCTTGCGCACACACACACACACACACACACACACACACACACACACACTCACTCAGTGTCAGGCTGGTTTTCTTGTGTCTGACTCAAAGACATTTAAACTTGCTCAGACTGTCCCAGTTCACCCCCCGCCTTGTGACTTCCAGTGTTACGAGCCAAACTGCCCCCTCCTCTTCCTCCTCTTCCTCCTCCTCTTCTTCTTCTTCTTCTTCTTCCTCCTCTTCTTCGTCTTCTTCTCGGCCGTCTCTGTGCTGTCATCTGGCCTTTTCACAACCCGTCAAACACACAGACAGAAAGAATTTACTCTATTTTCTGATTATTTTAAATTCAGACTTTATTTATTCAGTTTTCTCTTCGGTTTCGTATGTTTGTCGTCGGGCAGAGATCCAGAGAATCTCTGGCATTTTGGCTGCTCGTGGAGGAGGAAGCGAGGAGACGAGAAAGGAGAGGAGAGAGGAGGAACGGGTGGAAATGCAGAGAGAAGGAAAAGGAAAATAAACGATAGTGAAGTGTTGAGCAGGACGGATGGAGCGAACAGAGTGGGAGGCGCTGTGGGGGGTGTTCCAGTTGTGAAAGGAGTCATTGAGTAACTTTCTGGGTTTACATGGAGCCAAAACGCCTCCAGAAGCAGCAGAAGAATCTGAGCGCGAGCGGCTGTTTGCACACGGCAGAGGCAGCGTTTAAAGGACGCGTCCAGCTCCTGCAGCGTGGACGTCTGTCCAGCTGTCCGCTGGTCACAGTGACTTCAGTCCCACTGCGTCCAGTCCTACAGCGCTGCACTCCAGCAGGCGTCCAGTTCGTCTGCGTCTTCGTCATCATCACATTAACGCAGCTCACAGACTGGATTTGTCCTGCAGACCAAAACCAACAATGTGTTCGTCTCAATACGTCCTCACTTCCTGTCTGCGGCGTCCAAATCCATGGTTTCATTTTTTTAAAGGGGCTCAGTAATGTCCTGAAACAGCTGGACGCTGCAGTTCATTAGAGGAAATATTCAGATTCTTCACTGAAGTAACGCAGTAATACTACACTGTAAAAATACTCCACTACAAGTTAAGTAACTGAGTTGAAGAGCTTGAGGACTGTTGGTAAAATGGACCTGAAGTTCCCAAAGTAAGCAGGGTTCTACTGTTGTAGATGGTGGAGGTGGAGCTTTTTAACAGCTTATTTTACGGCTGCGTAGTTACAGTCTTTAACTGTGATGAAGGAACAACAGTGAGGCTCAGAGGAAGAGGATCAATCAGCCTGTTAGCAGATTTTGGGTTTTTCTTGGTTGTTGATAATAAAAAATGTAGATTCGCAGCAGCCTTGTTGTTTCAGGCCTTTTGTTTGCAGCACACTGCTGGAGCTCACCAAAGCGACGCTAAAGCTACGTGTGGTTCAGATCCTGGTTGATTAAAGGTTTCGAAACAGATTCTGCAAAGTCTAAAAACAGCTAAAACCTCCTGAGGGGGGAAAGTCCCGCTGCAGGTCTGCGCCGCACTGTTGATGGAGGTAAAATGATTTTTGTTTGGTTTCGCGGAAGAAAATGCTGATCTGAAGCTGTTTGAGCCGACCAACACTGAAGCTCTGTGTGGTTTGTTGGATTCGAGCCACCGGCAGACAACAGTCCAAAATATCTCTGGTCTGAGCCCAGATCCTGAATCACTGAGTGACTTTAGGCGGGTGGTGTTTATGTGTCTGCGTGAGGAAAAGCAAAGACAGCAGTGTTATTGTTGGACGGCGTCCTGCTTGTAGTTTGGATGGTCAGTGTTGGAGAGAGGACATGTGGTGTGGACGGCGAGCAGGATGTTCCGCCGCTGCTCTGACACCTCAGACGTTTATTATATCCTGGTTATTTATTCTTCCTGTTTCAAGATTCAGCGTCACCGTAAACACACCAGCTCATCCGACCGATCGGTTTTCAACCATCGACTGTCAGGAGTTACGAGAAGGAGGCAGAGGAGCCAAAAAACATCTGTCTGACATTAAAAAATCAAAAGAGAAGTCTGAAACATGTCCACTGCTTGCCAGCCTTCATCACAGCTGTAGTTCAACACACATGCTTCATCACTCATATCCAGGCGAGGATGAGGAGGAGAGGAAGTCGTCTCCAGCTGGGCGCATGTTTCGCCCGGCGCAGTCTGAGTCTCTTTAAAGGTGGATGCTGAGCAGATGGACGTGTGTCTGACTTCCATTTGATCTGTGTTAATTGCATCAGCGCTCGTCTTCCTCGCTGTCTGCTCCTCCTCATCGTCCTGCACCTCTGCGACACAGAGGTGCGTTCAAAGACGTACGGACGCTTCAGAATCGCCTCATCACGCTGCAGCTCTCAGTCATCTGATAGCACGAGTGGGACAGTAGATTATGTTACTTCATACTTCACAGTATTTCAGAGGGACACACGATCAGAGAAGAGTCTGAAAACAGGTTTGTGTTTCAGCACTTTGTTCCTTCTTCGTTCCCATTAATCACCTGACGACCCCTCAGAATGATCTGGTGACTCTTTCTGGGGCCCAAACCCTTTGTTGGGCCCCACTGGCCTGAACCAGCTAACGGTATATGAGGTATTTGACAGTAGCTCCACCTGCAGCAGCTCAAACATCGATGCTTCATGATGTTAATACAGTTTTCTAACGTCGAACGGTGTGATACTAAGCATAGTGTGTACTTTTACTGCTCCCTGGAGGCCCTGATGGTTCTCCTCTGTGCTCCCTGGTTTTCCTCCTCTCTCCTCCTGACTGTAGCTTCGCTGTCACACTCCGCTGAGCTTCTGTTGTTGTGGTTTGTTGGTTGTTTGTTGTGTAACCGCCGAGCCGTCAGACATCTGTCTGCTGCTGCAGCTCTAAAGGAGGTTAGCTCGGTGTTAAATCCCTCCGCTGTAATAATATCCGACTCCTCCTCGCTCATCAGCTCTCATGCCTGCTGGAAAAGCTCACGGACGCTTGGAGGTGATGCCGACACTTCCTGTCTGTTACCACAGCAGTGTTTGTTTGTCTCACCGTCACGGCCAGATTTTATTTTCTCTTTCTCATTTTTCAGTGTTGTTTCTAAGAATCAAACCTCTTCCAGATGATTTCTGAGTTAAACTGAGAAAGGCTCCTTTATTTTAATCCAGTTATCACGTGTCAAACGGCTAATTGCCGCAGCAGTATTAAGCTAACGGGCCTGTCAGTAACTGAGGCTGTTTGGTTTCTGCGTTCGGTTCACAGAGTTTTCTTTAACACGCACGTGAGTCATTGAGCATCGAGAAAGTTACTGCTTGATTATTAACAGCATTTTTCCTGTTTTGGGATGTTTGTATTGAGGAAATCTGATGAATGATTTAGAAAGAGGAGAAGTGAGAGTCCACTCAGCGAAGAACTCCATCCACACAGAACGTGTCCAGTTTGAAGCGTCTCAGCTGTCCGCAGCTGTTTGCTTCTTCTTCTTCTTGGTGTTTATTTGGCAGCTTGAAGAACTTCACGGTTCCTGCTTTTCGAGGCTTGTAAATAAACCGAGATGTGTTTTTGTTTCAGCCCAAACCCACCAAGGGTCGGATGCGGATCCACTGTCTGGAGAACGTGGACAAGGCTCTGCAGTTCCTGAAGGAGCAGAGGGTCCACCTGGAGAACATGGGCTCCCACGACATCGTGGACGGAAACCACCGCCTCACCCTGGGCCTCATCTGGACCATCATCCTCCGCTTCCAGGTAACAGGCAGCCGTGCAAGTCTGCATCCCGCAATGAGTAGATCAGCTGAAATCAGACCGCTGCTCTGGTGATGTGGCTCATTTTGCAAGTTGAATCAGGCGTACCTAATAAACTGGCCACTGCTGGGAGAGTAAATTCAGAGCAAGGTGTTAATCATAAAGCCGAAAATGAATCATTAACATTTTTAATTAAAAGATAAAGTCCCACATTTTTTCTGCAGAGATGAAAGCAGAGTGTGTTTAACGTTAAATCCTTCGTAATCCAAAAAATGTGACATTGCTGCATCTTTAATTATTTGCTGAAAGATTAAGAGCCGTCAGTTAAAAGACGTCGTATTTTACTGTAACTGTTGGACGTTTCCTGGTCGTTTGAGCGCCGCTTCACCTCCTCACAGCCCTCAACAATCAGCACCGAGCGTCTTCATCAGCGTCGGACGCATCGATCTCAGTGCAGACGACCCCGTCAGACGACACACTCGACTCTTTACTGTACGCGTGTCGTGTCACTCGGCTGATGATGTCATCATTAGGGATGGCGAACAGTTGGGAAATGGGTGAACAGGATTTAGCTTTTATAATCCGAGAGGATTAAAAAACTCTTTTTAGTGGTTTTTAAATCCTGCAGTGGAGGAATGAGGGTGAAACAGACGGACTGCAGAGTGTGTGTGTGTGTGTGTGTGTGTGTGTGTGTGTGTGTGTGTGTGTGTGTGTGTGTCATACATGCTCTGGTGGTGTTGATGTTTCTGATTCGACGCTCCTGTCGCTCTGAAACTGACGGATGTCGATCGATGAAGGTGAGGTGTGTGTGCTGTGTCTTCCTGTCTCTGTGAGGACCAATCAGAGTTCAGACAGTTTGGCGGTCGACGCCTTTTTTTTGGAAAACGAGGACGTTTGTTGGAACGTGAGGATGTGTTCGGTCGTGTTTTGGTTCCAGGCGTACGCGTCGAGTGCAGCCGTGTGTGTTTGTTGATGTTGGGATTGAGCGTGACTGTGAGGACGTTACAGTTCGTGCAGAATAGGACGCTGTGATTGGCCGCCAGTGTTTGAAGGCTTTAGTGTAGAGATTCAGCTGAGAGGTCTTCATGTCAGCGTGGATTATAGAGTTTGAAGACGTGAACACGTGTCTGAGGAAGTGTTTCATCATCGAAATAAACCTTTAATATCAGACACAAAGCAGACATTCATGTTCCAGGGCTTTGTTCATGTTGTTTCCTGTGTTTGATTAGAACCTCGATGGTGATGACATCACATTCATAAATGAACTGATTGATTTCCTGAAGCGCTTTGTTTCCACGTCTGCTTGCTGCGATTCAGCTAATCCACTTAGCTTTACGGATGTGCCCGCGGTGTGCATCATGTCCGGTAATGAGGGAATCGTTCATGTAATAACTTAATAATGTCAGCAGAGAGTTCAAAGAGCGGCGTGAATTCATTTAATCAGCCGTCAAACACGATGGATTGAGTCAACGTTAATGTCTCAAAAGGACGATTACAAGCGAAATCTAACTGTTCAATTAACCTCAAACGTGTGTGTGTGTGTGTGTGTGTGTGTGTGTGTGTGTGTGTGTGTGTGTGTGTGCGTGTCTCAGATCCAGGACATCAGCGTGGAGACGGAGGACAACAAGGAGAAGAAGTCGGCTAAAGATGCTCTGCTGCTCTGGTGTCAGATGAAGACGGCGGGGTGAGAATCTTCACAGGACGTTTGTGCTTCTCCACAGCTCAGACTACATTTCCCATCAGCCCCGTCACTTCCTGTTTCCACCTTTAACTGGATTCTTAGAGTCCCATAAGATTAATAATAATCATCAGTAAATGAGTGTCCTCTTCCTCTTCCTCTTCCTCTTCCTCTTCCAGATATCCAAACGTCAACATCCACAACTTCACCACCAGCTGGAGAGACGGGATGGCCTTCAACGCTCTCATCCACAAGCACAGGTAAACGTCAGACTCGTCAAATCAGGACGAGGAGCCGCTGCGCTCGGCGCTCAGCGGCTCCTCGATGAATCCACGCCGCTGTCAGCCACCGAGCGCCGCTTCCTTCCTCGTGCTCTGTAATAGCCCCAGAGTCTCAGCTGACCCGTCAGCAGACCGTGTCCTTCAGACCACATTTAGACCTGAAGCGTTTCATTCTGCCAAACATAAAGAAAACTATGTTTCAGCCAAACAAAGCTGATATTCACAGCAGTCACGCTGCTGAAGCCTGAAGCTTTTCTTCGCGGGGCTGCTGGTCAGTGATTGGTCGTCTGTTGGTTTGATGCAGAAAGCACAGAAGAAGAGTTCCACTGCGCGTTCGTCACGCATCACTCATTCATCCACATGTCCCTCTGTCAAACATGACAGCATTAAAATATTTGGGTGTAGTTCCTTATCGTCTTCATTTCAGCCTCTTTGTTTGTGTTTGTGTTTATTTGTTTTTGTTGTTGTCTTCAGACCCGACCTGATCGACTTCGACAAGCTGAAGAAATCAAACGCTCACTACAACCTGCAGAATGCTTTCAACCTGGCTGAGCAACACCTGGGCCTCACCAAGCTGCTGGACCCCGAGGGTGAGAGAGCGCGCACGCACACACGCACACACACGCACGCACGCACACGCTGACACACACACACGCACACACACACACACACACACACACACACACACACGCACGCACGCACGCACGCACGCACGCACGCACGCACACACACACACACGCACGCACACGCTGACACACACACACTGCATGCACGCTGTTTCATTCAGTATCCAGTCTGATCTTTGTTTTCTGTGTGTGTGTGTGTGTGTGTGTGTGTGTGTGTGTGCGCGCAGACATCAGCGTGGACCACCCTGATGAGAAGTCCATCATCACCTACGTGGTGACCTACTACCACTACTTCTCCAAGATGAAGGCCCTGAAGGTGGAGGGGAAGAGAATCGGCAAGGTGACCGACGACCTCCATCACCACAGATGGACAGACAGACAGACAGACAGATGGACAGAGAGACAGACAGACAGACAGACAGAAAGAGACACAGAGACACAGACAGAGACACAGACAGACAGAGAGACAGATGGACAGAGAGACAGACAAACAGACAGAGAGAGAGACAGACAGACAGAGAGACAAACAGACAGACAGATGGACAGAGAGACAGACAGACAGACAAACAGACAGACAGATGGACAGAGAGACAGACAGACAGATGGACAGAGAGACAGATGGACAGACGGACAGATGGACAGAGAGACAGATGGACAGAGAGACAGACAGACAGACAGACAGTTAATGGACCGCCTTCTTTTTTCTAAATGCGTCTCCTCTGGCGTCTTTCCAGGTGTTGGACAATGCCATTGAGACGGAGAAGATGATCGAGAAGTACGAGTCTCTGGCCTCAGACCTGCTGGAGTGGATCGAGCAGACCATCATCATCCTCAACAACAGGAAGTTTGCCAACTCTCTGGTGGGAGTCCAGCAGCAGCTGCAGGCCTTCAACACGTACCGCACCGTGGAGAAGCCGCCAAAGTCAGTCCACAGCCTGCACGCATGCGCACGCACGCACGCACACACACACACACACACACACACACACACACACACACACACACACACACCTGGGCTGCAGTCCAGTGCAGTTAGTGTCAAATCTGAGGTTTAAGAGTGAGACGTTCAGACGGGTTTCAGTCTCATGTCTGTGTGTTCAGGACAGAGCTGGTGACTAGATGCGCTTAGCTTAGCTTAGCTTAGCTTAGCTTAGCTTAGTTTAGCTTAGCTTAGCATAAATGCTGGAGGCAGTGGGGAGCAGCTAGCCGAGCTCTGTCTCTGAAACTCGCTGATGAACGAGGTGAATCCTGTTGAATCGACACAAACACAGACATGAACACACGTGTGGGGGCTTTTGGGGGTCACATGTTGGAACTATTTGTTGACAGACAGCAGCGTATCCATCCGCCCACCTCTCTCAGGTTTTTCTCTTTCTTCCTCACTCTCGCTCTCTTCTTCTTCTGTGTGTTTAACTCCTGACAAACCTGAAGGAAACCTGCAGCAGAGGAAATCACAAACACGCTGTCGCAGCGCTCGAGCTCTGTGTGAACCAGGTACTTCACAGTTTGCTGCTCATCGCTCTGCTGTGTTTGAAGCAGGAAACAAACCGCAGAAGCAGCTGAGTCTGAATCTGAGCACGAACCAGATGATCTGTCCTGGAGTCGCAGCCCGTCTGAAAACACGTTACGAGGCTCACACGAAGCGAAACTCGACTTTTCCTCATCGTCACCGCGAAGCTTAAACAAGTTTTAAAAGATTTCACACAAAACATTTTCAGATTCTTAGAAGTTTAACAAACTCGCTCTGTTGGTCCAAATGAGACGTGACGGTTTGTCTTCATGACTGTGGACACAAAAACACGAACACAGGCAGCGCAGCAGCTCTGCATTCCAAGTTGTAATTGTGTGTGTGTGTGTGTGTGTGTTTGTGTGCGTGTGCAGGTTCACAGAGAAGGGAAACCTGGAGGTTCTTCTGTTCACCATCCAGAGTAAAATGAGAGCCAACAACCAGAAGGTTTACACTCCTCGAGAGGGAAAGCTCATCTCCGACATCAACAAGGTGACCACACCTGCTGTGATGTCATCACTCACTGCACTTTGTCCTCATGCGTCTTTGATCTGCTGGAGAAAACAGACATGGTTCATTGTTTAAATTCACCGAGAAACTGTGATTAATTTTGATAGAAATAATGTCGATTGTTGTTTTTTAAATGTCAGGAGTGTCATGGATTTAAAAATGGCTGACAAAGATGTGTATGCGCGTGTGTGTGTGTGTGTGTGTGTGCGTGCGCCCATTAGGCATGGGAGCGTCTGGAGAAGGCGGAGCACGAGCGGGAGCTGGCTCTGAGGACGGAGCTGATTCGTCAGGAGAAACTGGAGCAGCTCGCCAGACGCTTCGACCGTAAAGCCGCCATGAGGGAGACGTGGCTGAGCGAGAACCAGAGGCTGGTCTCACAGGTGAGGCACACCTTTACCTGTCCTCGTGTTTCAGCCGCATGCAGCGTCAGGACGCCACAGACAGGAAGTCTGTTCATTAAGTCCTTCATAAGAGTCTAATGAAACAATGATCTGTCCTCTGTCCTTTCTTTGTATCCTCCCCTCTCTCCTCTCCTTTTTTCCTTTACTCATTTGATTCCTTTCCTCTCTCCACTCTTAATGTCCTTTCTTCTTTCCCATTTTTGTTTCCTCTCCTCTCCTTGTTTCCTTTCCTCTCTCATCTCTTTGTTTCTTTTCTGCTTCTTGTTCTCTTTCCTCTCTCCCCTCTATGTTTCCTTTCATCTCCTTGTTTCCTTTCCTCTGTCATCTCTTTGTTTCCTTTGCACTCCTTGTTTCCTCTCCTCTCTCCTCTCATTACTTCCTTTCCTCTCTCTTTGTTTCCTCTGTCCTCTTCTTGTTTCCTTTCCATGTTTCCTTTCCTCCTCCTTCCTGCAGGATAACTTTGGATTTGACCTCCAGGCCGTCGAAGCTGCGACTAAGAAGCATGAAGCCATAGAAACGGACATCGCAGCCTATGAGGAGCGAGTTCAGGTCAGTTCATCACCTGCATGTTTGAAGAGGCCGAAACACAGAATGAGGACACGTCCATATCAGATGGCTCCATTGATTAAATGGGTTGATTGGATGCATTTAAAGCCTCGACTGGAAGGATTTTAACTTCAGGAGAACAAATTGAAGCCTTGATGGGATGGTTCCATTCATGTCTGTTATTTGAGTGGGATAGAGAAATATATATGAAGATATAAATGAATAAATAAATAAATAAATATGAATATTGTTTAAAGTTTGTGTTTGAAAATATGTTGTTTGCAGTTGTGAAAAGAATTCTGCTTTTGGAAAACAATCAATTTTTTAGTGTTTCAACCCAAAATCTGTCTTTTCTTGTCCATTCATCCCTCCCTCCTCTCATCCTCCTCCTCCTCCCTCTCACCGCTTCAGGCGGTGGTTGCCGTGGCGAAGGAGCTGGAGGCGGAGAGTTACCATGACATCAAACGCATCACGGCCAGGAAGGACAACGTGATCCGGCTGTGGGAGTACCTGCTGGAGCTGCTGAAGGCCCGCAGGCTGAGACTGGAGATGAACCTGGGCCTGCAGAGAGTCTTCCAGGAGATGCTCTACATCATGGACTGGATGGACGAGATGAAGGTACGAGGGGCGACCAATCAGACGAGAGAAACCTCACTGTGGAAAACCAATGATGCTTCTCAGATTCTCAGTGTCGCTTATTTATCCTTTGATCAGATGTTTGTTTAATTTTTGCGGTTTTGTTAGATGGAAGCGAACAGGAGTCACATCAAAACCAAAAGTTCAGTCCAGTCAATCAGTGTCGTGACCTTTGACCCTGCTCCCTGTCCCTGCAGATGCTGCTGCTCTCTCAGGATTATGGGAAACACCTGCTGGGTGTGGAGGACCTGCTGCAGAAACACGCTCTGGTGGAGGCCGACATCGCCATCCAGGCCGACCGCGTCCGAAACGTCAACAGCAATGCTCAGAAGTTCGCCGATGACTTGGAGGGTGAGACGGACGGACGGACGGACACTGTCCAATCAGACAGAAGTTCACGATGATCCCTCTCCTCGATGCCTGACTCACTCTTCCTCCGCTCTCCTCTTCCTCCTCCTCAGGTTATAAACCCTGTGATCCTCAGATCATCCGGGATCGAGTCGCTCACATGGACTTCTGCTACCAGGAGCTGAGCCAGCTGGCAGCGGAGCGGCGAGCTCGCCTCGAGGAGTCACGCCGCCTCTGGAAGTTCTTCTGGGAAATGGCTGAAGAGGTTAATATCGTGACTTTAATGAGGATTATTTATAGCTTTAAGATGTCTCTTTGTTCTCATTCTCTGGATTTGTATTACATTTGATTATTTCCTGTACTTTCTGCTGCCTGGTATTGATTTAATGGCTTCTCTCAGAACCTTTGACACGGTCGTCTTCGCCCAAATTCATCCTGAAAATCCTGATTTTGTTGCGAGGTGATGCAGCTGAACGTGTCCGTGTTGTCTTTGTAGGAGGGCTGGATCAGGGAGAAGGAGCAGATCCTGTCCTCCGAGGATTATGGGAAGGATCTGACGGGAGCGTTGCGACTGCTGAGTCAGCACAAAGCCTTCGAAGACGAGATGAGTGGGCGATCTGCCCACCTGCAGCAGACCATCAAACAGGGCGAGGAGCTGGTGGCCAACAACCACTTTGGAGCCGACAAGATCAAAGAACGTATCCAGGACATCCAGGTACGCTGCACAGCGTTTCGCCTCCTCGCTGTGCTCTTTTTAGACCGAGGGAAAGCTGAATGTTCATGATGTAGATCCTCTCAAACATCCAAAGTGCATTTCCTCACACCTTCCTTCCTTCCTTCCTTGCTTCCTTCCTTCCTTCCTTCCTCCTTTCTGCAGGAGCAGTGGGCGGCTCTGGAGCGTCTTTCTGCCGTCCGTAAAGCTCGTCTGCAGGAGGCCTGCAACCAGCACCAGTTCCAGGTGAGCACTCCAGACATTCATCCATATTCAAAACAAAGCTGACACCTGGGAAAGAAAGAGATTTATTGTTGTTGTGTGTCTGATTTTAAGTTAAACTCGTCGTCTTCCACCTGCAGGCCGACGCCGACGACATCGACACGTGGATGCTGGACGTGCTGCGGATCGTCTCCAGCGTGGATGTCGGCCACGACGAGTTCTCCACTCAGGCTCTGGTGAAGAAGCACAAGGACGTGGCCGAGGAGATCGGCAGCTACCGGCCCGTCATCGACGCTCTGCACGAACAGTCCCGCACGCTGCCGCCCGAGAAGGCCAACTCTGAGGAGGTGAGACCGACCGACCGCAAACACAACATCGAGTCAAGAGTTCTGGGTCTGTGGAGGATCCCTGGACCTCAGAACGAACCGATATCATCAACTGAAGGAGCTTTAAACGTCTTAATTCATTAATGGAGGGATTCAGACTGTAACAGTGTTCATCACTGAGTTTCAGTCTGTCTGCAGTCTCTGATGGCCTTCGCTGGTGTTTGCAGGTTCAGAGCAGGCTGGCGGGCATCGAGGAGCGTTATAAGGAGGTGGTGGAGCTGACGCGGCTCAGGAAGCAGGCGCTGCAGGACGCTCTGGCCCTCTACAAGATGCTGAGCGAAGCAAACGCCTGCGAGGTGTGGATCGACGAGAAGGAGCAGTGGCTCAACAGCATGGAGATCCCCGAGAAACTGGAGGACCTGGAGGTGGTCCAGCACCGGTGAGAGCCAGACCGGAGGGTTCAGTCAAACAGCTGTCGCTCAGCTGGGGTCAAACAGTCCGGGTTTACTGCTCGCTGCCATCTTTGATGAGATCAGCAACAAAATGGATTCAGTCCAAAATCAGAATCAGTCCTCTCAGCTGTAAACTGCTCTTCAAGGATTTTTGGTTGAGAATTGATCGATTAACAAAACCAGCAGACGTTTTCAGACTGTCGAAAGAACAGAGTCAGTCAGCAGTAAACTGTTAATTACACCTGTGTGTGTGTGTGTGTGTGTGTGTGTGTGTGTGTTGTGGTTACCTGTTTCTTCTCAATATTAAAAACATGTCAAGTAAAAGTCGTCTCTCAGTAAGACAAAAGTGTCAGAGCTCAAACCTCACGATGTCCCTCTGTCTCTGTCTCCGTCTCTGTCTCTGTCTCCGTCTCGTCCAGCTTTGAGAGTTTGGAGCCGGAGATGAACAACCAGGCTTCCCGGGTTGCCGTGGTGAACCAGGTTGCCAGGCAACTGATCCACAGCGGACATCCCAGTGAGAAGGAGATCAAAGCCCAGCAGGACAAACTCAACACCAGGTAATCCAACTGGGATGAAACCAGCTCTGAACTGGGATTATCGGGTCATTCATTGAGTTTTTAACCATTTAACTGATCTTATACTCGTTAATAAACCTGCAATTAAAGAAAGAAAAATAGGAACAAAACCTTTAATCAACTGATCAGGAGTAAATGAACAGGTGAATTCAGTGTGAGTCAAACAGGGACTGAGCAGGTAACCCACCTGGTTCAGTATCTGTATTCGCTCATGTTGTTGCTGATGGTGTCTCTGTCCATCTGTCCGTCCCTCCAGGTGGAGTCAGTTCAGAGATCTGGTGGACCAGAAGAAGGACAGTCTGAACTCGGCCCTGGGCGTCCAGAACTACCACCTGGAGTGCAACGAGACCAAGTCCTGGATCAAAGAGAAGACCAAGGTACCGACAGACCCAGCCACAGGCTAACCTCATGACTCCATAGCAATATCATACTTCCTGTTTACATTCCCCAAAGCATTATGGGAACAAACGTCATTAAACCCACGCTCTCTGTCCTCCGTCAGGTGATCGAGTCGACCCAGGAGCTGGGGAACGACCTGGCCGGCGTCATGGCTCTGCAGAGGAAACTGACCGGGATGGAGCGCGACCTGGCCGCCATCGAGGACAAGCTCGGCGACCTGGGGAAGGAGGCGGACCGTTTGGGCTCAGAGCACACGGAGCAGTCTGAGGCCATCAAGGGTCGCCTGGCTGAGATCACCGCCGTCTGGGACGAGATGAAGGTACGAGAAAACGTGTCTTCCTCCAGGTCCACATGTAAATTCACCCAGAGAGACGAGAGCTGTAGCTAAGAATAACATCACTTGTTTGCCTTTTAGCACCTGAACACAAACAAAGTCACGAGATTGAAACAATATATGATGTATAATGTGATAGATGAGTCCTCTGCTCTCTGTCTGCAGAACACCATGAAGAACCGGGAGGAGTCGCTGGGCGAGGCCAGCAAGCTGCAGCAGTTCCTGCGTGACCTGGACGACTTCCAGTCGTGGCTGTCGCGGACGCAGACGGTCATCGCCTCCGAGGACATGCCCAACACGCTGGCCGAGGCAGAGAAGCTGCTGGCCCAGCACGAGGGCATCAAGAACGAGATCCGCAACTACGAGGAGGACTACCAGAAGATGCGGGACATGGGCGAGATGGTGACGCAGGGCCAGACGGACGCGCAGTACATGTTCCTGCGACAGCGGCTGCAGGCGCTGGACACCGGCTGGAACGAGCTGCACAAGATGTGGGAGAACCGGCAGAACCTGCTGTCTCAGTCTCACGCTTACCAGCTGTTCCTCAGGGACACCAAGCAGGCCGAGGCCTTCCTCAACAACCAGGTAAACCTGTGACATCATCACACCTGTGGTTTTAGCTGTGGTCTGAACCCAGACTGCAGAGGAACGTGTCTGTCGGTCTGTGGTGACGTCTCTGACGTGCCCTTCACTTTAGCCATTTTTAATGAACTATTGACAGCTAACGTTTTGAGGAAAAACTACATTGAATTTGATTATGTTGAAGTCTATGGGAAAACCACAAACTTCTCTCTACAGGGATCATGGAGTGGACACTAGACAAAACATTTGTTGCGTTTAAATGAATTCTTCAGCAGTGTGGGAGGAAGAGTCAGATGACAAGATCAGAAGTCAGACAGCTTTGGGCTGTAGGAACATGCTTTTCTGTTGTACTGAAGCAACGCTAGCAGTTTCCCCCTGCTTCCAGTGTTTGAGCTAAGCTAGGCTAAAGACACCCTGAACTGAACTGGATCAACTCTCTTTCCTCTCAGACACAGAAGAGAGAAGAGTGAGTGGTTTCATGTTGTTGTCATGTGATGTGAACACAGAGTGAACTGTTCTCCCATTAGTGATGCTGACACACACACACACACACACACACACACACACACACACACACACACACACACACACACACACACACACCCACACACACACACACACACACACTGTGATCAGCAGATAAAGCTCACCGGGCATTCGTCCAGTCCAGTATCATGTGGTTTCTGCCAGACCTCTCGCACACACTGTTCCATCACCCAGTGCATGCTGGGATACGCTCCAGTCAGCCTGACCCTGTGCAGGATGAACAGTTAACAACAGTTAGTCGATAAATCGAAGTGAAGGCGGAGGATTTCCTGCTTTTCCTTCACATTGTTAACTGAAGCGAGTCACAGTGCACTCTGGGAAATTGCGATGGCCGTATTGAGATGTCTTTCTGTCCTCCTCCTCTTCTCCTTCGTCCTCCTGGACTGGAGGACTTTTCACTGGGAGAAGGCTGCCACCAGGTGGTAGAAGGCCCTCATTACAGCCGCATGTGTCGACAGTTAAAATGACTTTGTGTGTTTTTTAATCAAAAATGAAAACAAAGAGTCATTTCCTGATTGACGAGACACGTATTATTAAGTGTGTCATTTAAATGCTCACATAAACAATAATTACCACAAACTCATGTCTTTTCTCTCAAATTCTATCCGCCCATCGTCTCGTGTGTGTGTTTGTGTGTCAGGAGTACGTCCTGGCTCACACTGAGATGCCCACCACCCTGGAGGGCGCCGAGGCCGCCATCAAGAAGCAGGAGGACTTCATGACCACCATGGACGCCAACGAGGAGAAGATCAGCAGCGTGGTCGACACCGGCCGCCGCCTGGTGACGGACGGCAACATCAACGCCGAGCGCATCCAGGAGAAGGTGGACTCCATCGACCAGAGGTGACCAGGACGCCGCCGCTTTGGCTTTTGTGTTAATAACTGAGGTTTATTTGAGAAAATCAATTAATGATCATTAATTTACATTTTACAGTCAATGAGAGTTTTTTTTTATTTCTGGTCGGACACAGTAAAACTTTTTTTGAATGAGTTCATGTTCTGATGACTCATGGTGGCCATTTGTTATTATTTATGACTTGAAACATGACCGATTAATTGATAATGAAAGCAGTT
The DNA here is from genome assembly GCF_051107435.1 of Chaetodon auriga. Taxonomy (NCBI): domain Eukaryota; kingdom Metazoa; phylum Chordata; class Actinopteri; order Chaetodontiformes; family Chaetodontidae; genus Chaetodon; species Chaetodon auriga. The sequence continues at coordinate 24,897,955 of NC_135084.1, read as the reverse complement.
GTTACTTGCAGCCATGCATGGGACATTTTAAAACTGAAATTATTCCCTGGATGAAACTAAACCATTGACACTGAGCGAGTTCCTGCAACGCTGCCTACAGCAGATCAGCTGCTCCGTGACTCAGGCTTCAAAAGAAGCTTTTATTATGTCCACAAGTACGAAGATCTTCTGAACCTCGAGGTTCCAAACTCCAACTGAAACATGCTGATTTTTGTTGTCCAGGCACAAGAAGAACCGAGCAGCTGCCAGCGACCTGCTGATGAGGCTGAAGGACAACAGAGACCTGCAGAAGTTCCTGCAGGACTGCCAGGAGGTGAACCACACACACCACTTCATTTAGGATGCAGCAATGTGGTGGAACATCCACCAGTGAGCAGATGTTTGTGGCTTTTAGATGAAGTCATGTGCTGTTTGTGTGTCCTCAGCTGTCCCTGTGGATCAATGAGAAGATGCTGACGGCTCAGGACATGTCGTACGACGAGGCCCGAAACCTCCACAGCAAGTGGCTCAAACACCAGGCCTTCATGGCCGAGCTGCAGTCCAACAAGGAGTGGCTGGACAAGATCGACAAGGTGGGCCGGGGGGAAGGATGGACTCTGTTTAAACAGCTGCCAACAGCAAAGATGTCACTGAGTTATCGAGTTTATCACATTAAAAAGCTCTCAGCAGACATCCTGTTTCATTAGCCAATCAGAGCTGAGCACTGAAAATGAACGCTGTCTTTCAGGACGGGCAGGCGCTGATGGCGGAGAAACCAGAGACGGAGGCCATGGTCAAAGAGAAGCTGGCGTCTCTGAGGACGATGTGGGATGATCTGGAGTCGACCACCCAGACCAAGGCCAAGTGTCTGTTTGACGCCAACAAGGCGGAGCTGTTCACCCAGAGCTGCGCCGACCTCGACAAGTGGCTGGCCAGCCTGGAGGGACAGCTGCAGTCCGACGACTACGGCAAGGACCTCACCTCCGTCAACATCCTGCTCAAGAAACAGCAGGTGAGGAGGCGCAGGAGGTTCAGATCCGTGCAGGAGCTCTCCGTGAACCGGAGCATGACCGAGGGGATGCTCCCCGGTCGGGTTTTCGAGTAACAGTGAGCCCTGAAGGAGAACCGAACGGCCTTTACACCATTAAAATCAGACACACTGGACACTGGAGCTGGAGAGCGAGTTAGCATTAGCTCATGTAGCTGAAGTCTAGCATTCCCTCTTCAGCAGGTTTTCCTTGAAGAGTCTGTCTGTCGTCTTAATACAGACCTCACAGGCCGTCTGGTACTTTGGATAATGAGCAAACAGCGTCAGCCTCAGCTGGACTTTGTGTGCAGTGCTAATTAGAAAATGCTAACACGCTAAACTGAGACGGTTAACGTGGTAAACATGCCTGCCAAAGCTCAACGTGCTGATGTTAGCCTTTAGCTCAGAGCACTGCTGTGTCTCCTGTCAGTGCAGTACCTCAGCTCGCCTCTTGACCTTAGACTCGTGGTCTCTGGGACGTTTTTCTCGGACTGCAGCCTGTCAGGCACGTCCTCCTCCGTCTCAGCTCCAGACGAGCTTCACAAACCACATGGTTAGTCTGAGGTGTTCGTTAAGGCCCCCAGGTGTTATTCAGTGCTGGTTCCACATCACATTCTCTTATGAGCAGTGATTGGTCAGATTTGAGTGCTTCCTTCTGTTTGACCTGTTTTTGTGAAACATTTTCACAAAGCGTGAAATTAATTAGTGTTAATTTTTATGATCCAAAGCCCTTAAATTCCTAAAGAGAATCTACTCAGGAAATTCTCCATTTTTACAGTCATGCAGGGGGAGTGAGTCTAACCACCCTTTACATAATTCATCCACTGGTGTGGGCGCACACACACACACACACACACACACACACACACACACACACACACACACACTCACAGCAGTTATGTAATCTTTCATTTGATGTGTTACGAGGCAGCACGGAGTCTGAGAAGTGTGTGTGTGTGCATGTGAGTGTGTGTGTGTGCGTGTGTGTGTGTGTGTGCGTGTGTGTGTGTGTGTGTCTCCACCAGTAACAGAGACAGCGCAGCAGAGTCTGAAGGATGATGTTGGTATTTTCAGTCTATTAGAGCAGCTTCTGTCTTCAGATCTGTGCTGTAACATGTGTGTGTGTGTGTGTGTGTGTGTGTGTGTGTGTGTGTGTGTGTGTGTGTGTGTGTGTGTGTGCGCGGGAGAGAGGGAGTATTAGAAGGAGATCATTAGTGGAGTGTTTGACTTGTTAAGCAGAGAGAGGGGTGAGTCCTCTCCTCCTCCTCCTCCTCCTCCTCCTCCTCCTCTTCTCTCGCTCTGCTCCACTTTTAAACCAGACTCCACCTGATTTTTGGGGTTTTTTATCTTCCTCTGAAGCCGTTTCAGACTGTTGTTCGCTGTCTGGCTGCTGGAGATGATCAGCACTTTGATTTTTATTTCAGACCTTTTCATCTTCGGTGAGGTGAACTCAGATTTTTACTGGGCTGCAGAAGAAGATGAGACGAGGCCTCTGAAACATCTTTTATCCTGTAATTTTTCTTTTTTTTATGGGGCTCAATGAGTGACTCTTCTGTCGCTCTTAAATTTAATTCCTTTTCATTCTTTTTTCATTTTAGAAGTTTGATTCTTTATTATTTTTATTTATTATTACAGTTTAAATATCTGAGGACATATTTTCTCTTTATTTCCTCATCAAAACATTTTTGTAGGTATTTTTTTCCATTTACACTCAAAATCTTCTTACTAGCCTTTTTCAGGGCTTTCAGCTGCATCTCACTGTCTTCTCCAGCAGATAGAGTTTAGACAGTTGTCATGGAGATAGCTCAGCCCGTATATCTGACAGCTGAGCAAACTCCACTGAGGAAGATCATGAGTTGTGGTTGAAAGCTCTGGAAATGACCCGTGAGTGGACGTCTGTTTAACTTTACTTTACTTCATTCCCACTTTGAGCATTTCTTTAAACCCTTCTTTCTATGTGTTTTTACAAACTGTGTATCAGTACTTGTATTCTTCGTTTAGTTGCTGTCTGACCTGTAACCTGTCCTCCTGCAGATCCTGGAGAGCCAGGTGGAGGTGCGTCAGAAGGAGGTGGAGGAGCTGCAGAGCCAGTCGCAGGCCCTCAGTCAGGAGGGGAAAGGCTCTGAGGAGGTGGACGGCCAGAGGATCAGCGTGGAGCGCAAGTTCCAGTTCCTCCAGGCGCCGCTGATGAAGAGACGAGACAACCTCATGGCCTCCCGCGAGATCCACCAGTTCAACAGGGACGTGGAGGACGAGATCGTGAGTAGAGCGGCGACCTTTAACCTTTAACCTTTAACCTTTAAACCTGCTCAGGGTGAAACAGACGGCTGAGAGTAAAACTGAAACCTGCAGGTTTTTCAGAATTCACTTCCATTTCTCAAAACCTGAAAAAGGATCTGACGCTGCAGCGTGAGCAGGGAGGTACAGCTGCGTTATCGCAGTCGTAGTAGTGGTGGTAGTTTTACCAATACTAATCACTAATACTAGTGATGAGTGTTGCAGTAGTAATACAAGCTGTCACAGTAGCAGCAGTATTAGTAGCATTAGAGTTGGCAGTAACAGTGGTAGTATCAATTGAAATTATAGTTGTAGCAGTAGCAGCAACAGTATTACGAGTAGCAGTATTTGTAGTAGGAGTATTGCTGGTAGGATATAAGTGAGAGGAGGGGTCGCAGTACTGGTGACAACAGTAAAAGTAATACTCACAGTACCTGCAGCAACAGAGATCACAGTGTCAGTGTCATGAGTATCAGTGGAGGTTTCAGCAACTTGCTGGAGTGGTAGTAGTAGTAGTAGTAGTAGTAGTAGTAGTAGTAGTAGTAGTAGTAGTAGTACTTGTCATTGCAGTAGAACAGTAGAAGTTGTAGTAGCAGTGGTGCCAGCAGCTTCAGTCGAGTGTTTGGAGAAATAATGTGAAATTCTTTCTCAGTATTTGCAGCAGTGATGAAAAACTGGGTCACAGTGTTCAAGTCAAAACTAACACAAACAATGATATAATCTGTCCGTCTGTCCGTCTGTCTGTGTGCGTCTGTCTCTCTCTCTCTGTCTTTGTCTGTCTGTCTGTCTGTCTGTCTCTCTGTCTCTGTCTGTCTGTCTCTCTGTCTCTGTCTGTCTGTCTCTCTGTCTCTCTGTCTCTCTCTCTCTCTTACTGTCTGTCTGTCTGTCTGTCTGTCTCTCTGTCTCTGTCTCTGTCTGTCTCTCTGTCTCTCTCTCTGTCTCTGTCTCTCTGTCTCTGTCTCTCTCTCTGTCTCTCTGTCTCTCTCTCTGTCTCTGTCTGTCTGTCTCTCTGTCTCTCTCTCTCTCTCACTGTCTGTCTGTCTGTCTGTCTGTCTCTCTGTCTCTGTCTCTGTCTCTCTGTCTCTGTCTCTCTCTCTGTCTCTCTGTCTCTGTCTCTGTCTCTCTGTCTCTGTCTCTCTCTCACTGTCTGTCTGTCTGTCTCTCTCTCTGTCTCTCTGTCTCTGTCTCTGTCTGTCTGTCTCTGTCTGTCTGTCTCTCTGTCTGTCTCTCTCTGTCTGTCTCTCTGTCTCTCTGTCTCTCTCTCTCTCTCACTGTCTGTCTGTCTGTCTGTCTGTCTCTCTCTGTCTGTCTCTCTGTCTCTCTCTCTGTCTCTGTCTGTCTGTCTCACTGTCTGTCTCTCTGTCTCCAGCTCTGGGTTGAGGAGAGGATGCCTTTGGCCACATCAACTGACCACGGACACAACCTTCAGACTGTACAGCTGCTCATCAAGAAGAACCAGGTAGACTCACACACCTTCAGCTGGTGACATGAAAGAAAAGGACAAACGTTCACTGTAGTTGATTTTTAAAGTTACAGTCGCTCCCCTTCTTAAAGCTCGTCTTTGACCTTTGACCCTCACAGACCCTGCAGAAGGAGATCCAGGGCCATCAGCCGCGCTACGACGACATCTTCGAGCGCAGCCAGCACGTCCTGAAGAAAGACAACGCGACGACCGAGCTGATTCGCCAGCGGCTCGCCGAGCTCCAGTCGCTGTGGGAACAGATCAGGAAGGAGACAGAAAAGCGTCACTCCCGCCTCAGCGAGGCCCACGAAGCCCAGCAGTACTACTTCGACGCCGCCGAGGCCGAAGCCTGGATGAGCGAACAGGAGCTCTACATGATGTCAGAGGAGAAGGCCAAGGTGAGGTCAGAGGTCAGAGGTCAGCTTAAAGGTACGTTAGGGTCAGAGTTAGAGAACAGTGCCGCCTGCAGAGAGAGAGAAGTATGACTGCACACCTGATACCCGCTGAAAGAATGGAAACGTTATTCATGGTTATTCCAAGATGGCCTCCGCTGTTGCTAGTCTTGTAGCCACACCTGATGAATGGAAGATACCAGTAAACCAGTTAGCTTGATGAGTTAGCCTTGTTATAGTCATGAACTGTGCATCGAGGGTGGTGTTGGTCGCTCCCTCCGCCCTGCAGGTCAAACACTTCCTGTTTCTGTGTTTCACTTTCAGTTCACCTGTCAGTTCCTCAGTTTGTGGCCGTTCGCAGTAGTTTGGTTCGTTTGTTGTTGGTGTCAGACTGTTTGCTGGTTCTGCTGAATCTCTGCTGGTCAGTGAACATTCAACCCTCTGAACTGACGGAGGAGATTCTCTCTGTGAGCGTAAGAGACGGTCTCTTTGTTCTCTCTGATCTGGGAGGTTTTCAGCGTCGCGTTCAGAAACTTTGGAAGAGAAACTGTTTTACTTCTTACAGCCTGTAAACCAGGTCTCAGCCGATCAGTTAAGTTTAAGTTAAGTCGTCCTTGAGTTGAATTTATTGAGCCTCTGTGTCTCTTTCTGTCCGTCCATCTGTCCGTCTCTTATTTTGCTTCCTCTGCCTTTCATTTTCTCTCTCCAGCTCTCGTTTTTCTGCCTTTGCCTTTTCCTTCCTCTTCTGTTCCTCTTCGTCGTCTCTTCGCTGGTTGTCAGATTCACCCTGAACTGAAAGTAACAGCAGGATCTTCTCTGTGTGTCTCTCAGGACGAGCAGAGCTCAGTGGCCATGTTGAAGAAGCACCAGATCGTGGAGCAGGCGGTGGAGGACTATGCCGACACCGTCCACCAGCTGTCCAGCACCAGCCGGGGCCTGGTGGCCGCCGGACACCCCGACAGGTGAAACGAGTCGCTCCTTCCTTCCTCACATTTCATTTTTTCCTCAGCAGAAAGCTTCTTATGTTTTGTCAGAGAAAGAGAAGAAGCTGAAAATGAGTGTAGAAGATAAAAGTGGAAGAAGTGAAGAAGAGGAGGTGTAAAGGATGAAGAGGGAGAAGAAAGACGATAACAAACTGTGATGCCTGTTTTTCTGTCCTCGTGCAGCGAACGCATCGGCATGCGTCAGTCTCAGGTGGACAAGCTGTACGCCGGCCTGAAGGACCTGTCGGAGGAGCGTCGGGGGAAGCTGGACGAGCGCTTCCGTCTCTTCCAGCTCAACCGGGAGGTGGACGACCTGGAGCAGTGGATCGCTGAGAGGGAGGTGGTGGCCGGATCCCACGAGCTGGGACAGGACTACGAACACGTCACCGTGAGTACAGCACACACTCTGATTGATGGAGACGGTTTGAGGGGTGGACGCGAGCAAAGAGTCCAAAAAGACAAGGAGTTCAATCAGCTCCTCTCCGCTGAGGACGATGACGCTTCTGATTGATCACGTGAGTCTTCCTCGTTAATGCCAAGTCTTCTTGCTCTTCAGATGCTGCAGGAGCGTTTCAGAGAGTTTGCCCGTGACACCGGGAACATCGGCCAGGAGCGCGTGGACACCGTCAACCGGCAGGCGGACGAGCTGATCAACGCCGGCCACGGCGACGCAGCCACCATCGCCGAGTGGAAGGACGGCCTGAACGAGGCCTGGGCCGACCTGCTGGAGCTCATCGACACCCGGACGCAGATCCTCGCCGCCTCCTACGAGCTCCACAAATTCTACCACGATGCCAAGGAGATCCTCAACCGCATCCTGGACAAACACAAGAAGCTCCCGGAGGAGCTGGGCCGGGACCAGAACACCGTGGAGACCCTGCAGAGGATGCACACCACCTTCGAACACGACATCCAGGCGCTGGGAACGCAGGTATCCACAGCAGCCGGAGCATCAGCAAAGACAGTCACAGTTAAACAACACGATCCACCTGCTGTTCAAAGCCTGAATCTCTTCCTCCTCATCTTCCTCCTCAGGTGCGGCAGCTTCAGGAGGACGCCGTGCGCCTGCAGTCTGCTTACGCTGGAGACAAAGCTGACGACATTCAGAAGAGAGAAGGAGAGGTGAGCGTCAGGGAATCAGAAACACATCAGGACTGGCCTCAGTTTACTTTGAATTCAATCTGAGTCTCACTGTCTTCACTGCGAGAACCTGAGATGGAAAAACTTTGTAGATTTATCACCGTTTTTATATTTGGCCCATGAGTTTTAGCCCCGATCGTAGAGGTAGATTACTCCTTATTTTTCTTCCAGGTAAACATCCTTCTCTCACTGGTTGAATTGAAATGAATTGCACCCAGCCCTGATGTTCCTCATGCATGCTGCACTGCTGCTGCACTAACCTTGCACTGGTCCTCCGCCCATGAAAGTGACAGATTCCTAAAATCCGGAGGTTCAGGGTCCAGTTTCCCAGAGAGAAGAATGTGAATAAAAAACATAATAAGTTTGAGCGAGGTCGTTAAAAGATGCCAAAATGCACAATTCTGTCCTTCCAATCATCAAAGTATTTTATTCAGAATCGTAGGAGCAGCTGCGGATCATGAAAACTTAATGACGTCTTACAGGGCATGGTCAAAATGCATCCAGTCTCCTCGCTCATGGTTCAGTACGCACAGAGCTGACCTCTGGGAAGACGCTGTGAAGTCACCTCATTGATGCCCAGAAGGAATCTTTTTCTGATCCTCGTCTGGACAAAACGTCAGCTCGACCGTCGATGTTACGAAGACTGAGACTGTAAAACTTTAACACCTCAGTCGAGTAGACGAGCCGGGCTGAGGATTTTTATCTTTGTTTTAAGCTGAATTTTCGTTTTCTTCACAGCAGCTGAAAAGACTTTCATTACTTTAATACTTTTTTTGGCTCACTTCCGCCTGCTGATGCATTTCATCATGACTTCTGGGAAATCTTTTTTACTCTCAAACTTCCTGCGCTCAGAGGAGAAAATCTCAGTTTTCATCCATCATCCATGACGTAATTAGCCTAGCTTAGGGAGGAACAGTTAGCCTAGCTGCAGCTAAACTGTTAAGACTCATTTGTTCTGCAGGTGGATTAAGGTGGACAGCAGCTGTGTTTCATGGTCCAGCTTCTTCCTAAAGGCTGTGATTTATAGTGACTTCCTTTAACGTCTTCACATCGGCATCACAAACATGGAGAGGGAAACACAAGCAGCCAATCACAGACGAGTCCGTACGTTTCGGAGGAGGCTCTGCAGCCTGCAGGGTGACCTCAGAGCCGACCGTGCAGCTGAACACAGACGTATGAATCCAGCTCGGACCGTCAGCTGGGCTGACAGTTACTGCAGCGTGCACAACGAGCAGCACATTTAATGATGTTCTCAAACCAAACGTCAGTCTATTTTCTCCACATTTCTGTTCACAAACATGTCTTTTCAGCGTGTCTCCGTCCACCCCGGTAAAAAGTCGATCTTGTGATTCTACAAACTCATGAGAAAATCTCCATCTGAAACTGATAACGTCAGTCAGCTGTTGATGATTCTAAGCACTGTGGAGTGTTTTTGATTGCGTTGTGTTTTGACCATTCCCTGTATGTCCATTTCCCTGCATATCCTCCCTGTCCACCCAGAAGAGAAAGGGAGAGGTGAGACTCCGTTTACCAAAAACATCGGCTTTGCATCAGTGTTCATTTTGGCTGCAGTTTTAGACTTTCTTTCAATACTTCGACTAAAATGTTGATAATTTTTAGCAGCATTTTAGTCATTTTCATGCAGTTTAGCTCTGGTTTAGTCTTAATCACGGACCTGGTGATTTGTAAATTCTTGTAGGGTTTGTTTTGTGTCCTTCTGAGGTCGCTGTGTGGGCGCACGTTTGCACAGAACTCGACACAAACTGATTGACAGCTGATGCTGCATGAGTACAAACAAGGTGCAGACTCCACCCACCTGGGCCTCTGAGGACAATAAAACAAACGCTGCTCGTAGTTTGCACATCGATTGGGTCTGGTCAGTAAAATGAAAACCTAAAATTTAGCGTGCAGCTCAAATCAACTTAACATGCATCTTCGATCCTTCACGGCTGCACACATGGGTGCGATCAGATGTTTCTCTTCACATTTGCTTAAAAGTAGTTGCTTGTTAGCTGGCAAAGTGTCACTGCTTGCAGTCCTCTGCAGCCATGTTTCCATCAACTCTGTTAACAATGTCTCACTGTCAGATGGTCTGTGGCTGAAACCGTCACTGAAAAGACTCAAATCACTGGAGATGGAGCGGTTTTCAGTCTGCAGGGGATTATTATTTAAAGGCGGTCAGTAGGGCCTGCAGTCATATATAGACGTTCATTCTGCAGACGCTTGTAGCTAAAACGAACGACAGACTTCATGTAAGGCATAGAAAGCGCTAACTGTGCAGCTTGGCCTTGTGACGCTCAGGCGCTTTGACTTGTGCTGCTGCTTTTGGCAGAAAAACGTGGCGGAGCGTCTCTTTATTTCTTCCTCACCCTGAAACCAAACAGGCTGGTGACAGTTAGCAGCTTGTTTCAGCTGCAAATGTCTGACAGTAAATTCTGTTAAGATGCGTAAGTTTACGTCAAATCACAGGAAATGACGACATCAGCCGCTGTTGCATGAACATGACCGAGCTGAAGCTTTAACATCTGGTTAGAATTTAGCTTTAATTCATTCTGAATGCTAAATCAGAATTTATATGATTTGATCTTAGAGTTCTTGATCGTACTCTGACAAACCCTCTGGTGGGACACTGGAGGCCTTCAGCAGTCCTGCAGCAGCAGCTGTTTTGTTGTTTGAATTGATCAGACGAGGTTAAATATTATGTTGCGATTGATGAACTGATCAGTTCATCGCTCAGCCATCTGATCCAGAGGTAGAGCATCGTAGCTGGCTAACCATAGTACCTGTGCAAATAATCTCCACCGTCTGGTTGTCAACCTCACTTGCTCACTTAGCTTGTAGAAGCTAGCATTAGCATGCTATGGCTACTGGGTATTTAGCTTGCTAACAGTTAGCTCAGGTTAGTGGATCTGACTCCTTGATCATGTTGACTGGAAGCATCTTTTCGTGGATCTTCACATTCTGGACAACGAGCTGCTGCAGCTGGCAGCTCGTAGGTTGATGGTTCGACGCCTACGAGACACTGCAGCTCATTATTCAGTCAGTTATTCAAGCACACAGACTCTGTGCTGTTTGAAGACTTAAAACAAAAAAGTACTGAATTGATTAGCCCTGCACCAAATCTGCAAAAAGAGCCTTTACTGGGTAAATGTGTGTGGCAGCAGGTGGTCTGAGCCAGTGGAGACAGTCCACTGAAGACGTGGACGGTTGGTGATCAGAGTATAATCCTCCGTCACAGTAGATTAAATCCTGTATTACAGTACTGATTTGTATTGGCTCTTCCCATCGTTACCTCAAAGCAGAGCTGCTCACAGAGATGATATTATCCCAGATCTCTCAGTAAATGCATTGATGTCATGTTGCCCTGCCTTTGCCTCCCCGGTCTGAATGCGTTGTTTCTTATTTGCTTTATTTCTTTATTTCCCCGGCTGTTACGCTCCTGTTTCCCTGCAGTAGATCCGTGTCCCTCCGTAATGAATGAAGTTTTTCTAAACTCCTGAGATGGTTTTGGTCCCTCAGACGGTCTCTGCTGATCAGACGCTGCTCATAAAGCAGCGAGCTGTTCATAGGCTGGTCTTCATCGATCAGGTTCAAACAGTGCTGACCTGCGTGTTAGAGGAGTCCAGCCTCTGGTCCGTCTGGTCCTGAACTCTGCTGTCCGTCATCTCGTCCCCCCTCAGGTCCTCGAGGCCTGGAAGAACCTGCTGGAGGCGGCGGAGGGCCGCCGGGTGAAGCTGGTCGACACTGGAGACAAGTTCCGCTTCTTCAGCATGGTGCGCGACCTGATGCTGTGGATGGAGGACGTGATCCGCCTGATCGAGACCCAGGAGAATCCCAGGTGAGCACACACCTGAAGCACAGGTCAGCTTGAGGTCAGACATGATCACAGCTGGTGTGTTTCATATCAAGCGAGCTGTGGATTCAGCGTTTCCTCTGGTTCCGCATCGCTGACGTGGTTTGTTTGTGTGTTTTCAGGGACGTGTCGTCGGTGGAGCTGATGATGAACAACCACCAGGGCATCAAGGCGGAGATCGACGCCCGCAACGACAGCTTCACCGCCTGCATCGAGCTGGGAAAAGCCCTGCTGGCCAGGAAGCACTACGCTTCAGAGGAGGTGGAGACGCCTTCATGTGGTTCAATAACAGCAGAACTGATCAGTTTACGGCTTAAAAACTGAGCAGATACTTCGTTTATATTAATCATTCTTCGTGTTTAACTAAAGCTGATCTTCATCTCCAGTATCAGGTCATTTCAGGTCTTTCTGCTTTAGTTTCCAGATGTTTCCTGGCTGTGTTCAGTCTTATGTGAGCTGTTTTTTTGGGTTTAGTTTCACCATGTTGTAGTTTTAACAGCATTTTTAACTGATAAGTAAAATATCAGTGAAATCGTTCGGATGTTCAGCGTGAATCAGAAATGAAAGATGTTTTCTCTCCTCAGATTAAAGAAAAGTTGTTACAGTTGACGGACAAGAGGAAAGACATGATTGACAAGTGGGAGGACAGATGGGAGTGGCTTAGACTGGGTAAGGCACCTCATCCAATCACAGACAGGCCATGAACAGAAGTAGCCCATCAATCCGGTTTAATGTGGATGTGTGTGTTCAGTCCTGGAGGTGCACCAGTTCTCCCGGGACGCAGGTGTGGCCGAGGCGTGGCTGCTGGGTCAGGAGCCTTACCTGTCCAGCAGGGAGATCGGCCAGAACGTGGACGAGGTGGAGAAGCTCATCAAACGCCACGAGGCCTTCGAGAAGTCGGCCGCCACCTGGGAGGAACGCTTCGCCGCTCTGGAGAGGCTGACCACGGTGAGACACCCAGTTTGGAAATCAGGTCTTCTTTCACTCACTTTTGATGGCGTGAAAGAGTATAATTGGATCTGATGAAGCTCTCTGCAGGTCTGCAGGTGTGAAGATCTGATGAAGTCAGTGTTCATTCAGCATTAACTTCAGGAGTTCATTCTGGTCTCACTTTTAAAGCTGCGGTTCAGCGTTGAAGAGTCAAACTGTCAGGACTCGTTCGACTCTTTATCGCTTCTCTGAGAGTGTTTTTTACGCGTGTGTGTGTGTGTGTGTGTGTGTCCAGATGGAGTTATTGGAAGTGAGAAGAGCGCAAGAGGAAGAAGAGAAGAAGAGGCAACCCCCGTCCACTGAGGCTCAGCCGGGCGACGCTGCAGCTCAGCACAGGTCAGAGCTTCTCAACGCTCCTCTCAGGAGTAACTTCCTGTCGTTTTATTGAGTTATGTCGTCTTTGAAGATCATGTTTCAGTCGTCAGTTTCAGGTGTGTGTTGAGCCGGTTGTGTTCTTTGTGTGTTTGCAGGGAGGGCGAGCCGCTGTCTCAGAACGGGCTGCCGTCCGATCAGGAGTCGCCCAGGGTTAGTTACCGCTCGCCTGCCTACCAGAAATACAGCAGCACCCTGCAGAGCCGCCGGCCCGCCGCCGCGCCCTGACACACACACACACACACACACACACACCAGCATTAACCTTTGACCTCATATAGGAGTATCATAGACTCTGTTGTTAACTGCATGTAGCAACGGTAACATTCCTCTTATAGCGTTTATTGTTTGCTTCTTCCTGATTTCTTATTTTCGTCGTGTAGTTTAACTTTAAAGGCGTCTCGAGCCTAATTTTAGCTTTGTTTTCAGATATTAGTGTAATAACTTTTAACAAAATGAGATCTTCATCTTTGAGAGGCTTCAAAATAACCGCTAAGTAAAAGGGAGCAGGGATGGAAGCAGTGGGCCTGATGGGAAATGTAGTCTTTATTAGGAGACGCAAAGAGTAGCATGAGAGTGAGAGCTGTGAGGAAGCTGTCTTAAACTCACCAAACATTCCCTTTTGTACTGAATCAGTTCAATGAAATTAGACCACAGTGAAGATGAAGATGAAGATGAAGCTCTGTACTCTTTAGACACATGAGGAACACCATTTAAATATTTCAGTGTTTACATTTTGAGACTTTTAGCAAAAGATGTATGAATCCCTGTTTGGTGTGAGTGTGAGTGCAGACAACACACACACACACACACACACACACACACACACACACACACACACACACACACACACTTCCGTCCGTTCCGTCCTTCATCTTTCTTTTCCCTCCTCCCTTCTCTCCTCTGTCTCTCTCAGCTCGACGCTCCTGTCATCCTCTCCCCTCAGCTGTTAATGTTTCTGCTCGTTTACGTCATCATTTATAAGCTCACCTTCTGGAATATGAACACCTGAGAAGGTGACCAACACGCCACCGTCACGCAAAAATCAGGTTTTAAAACCACAAACAGCCACTTCTAGATATATTGATCAGTTAAAGTTTTGTGGCTGTTGAGTTGATTTTTATTCCCAAATGTAAATTAGGGTGTCGTCAGCATAATGAGATATACGGAAACTGAACATGAAAAAACTAATAACGCCAAATATAAATCATGCATTCGTCAATTATAACAAAAATCAGCAAAAGTATTGTAATACTGTCACAACTCCTCCAAAATATACTGAGCTCTTATTCAGATAAGTCATGTCTTACTCTTATTGTCTTAAAATAAAGGACTTTAAGCTGCTCTAAGTTCAGCTTCATCATTCACATGTCGACAATCAGATTTATAGAGTTACAAAATGTGCTCCAAACATGAAAATCAATGCCAAAAAAATACTTAAACGTTTCCTGAGAAAGTCACCTCTACCTGCCCCAGGTGTGTCTACATCCCACAGATTCACCATCTTCAAAATCATCACATTCATTCCACAAAATCATTCCACAGCTTCATGTAAAGCTGATCCTCCGTGAAGTTAATGAGCATTTACACGTGTGTGTGTGTGTGTGTGTGTGTGTGTGTGTGTGTGTGTGTGTGTCCACTCCATCCTCTTCATTATATTTGCTCAGTGTTTCACTGCGACTCTGTTTTGTATGATCACTGTTGTCAGTCTGTTGTGTTCATGGTTCACCTTCTTTATTTCCATCCAGCTCCTTCACTCGTTCCCTCACTAACACACATTCCCCAATAAACCCTGTCAGACCCGATCGCTGCTCTCAGACCAGTACTGTGTGTCCGTCCATGTGTTATCATGTGTAGCTGTGACTTCTCTCCATATACAGGTTCAAGGTTTCTTTTTGTTCTTGTTGCATGTTTTCACCATCGTTAGCATTTCAGTTTTCAGTCAATGTTGTTTTTCTTCACATCATGTTCTTCATCGATTTCCATCCTGGGGCTGGCGACAACATCTAAACACACGTTACAACCACGACTCTAAAGACGCTGCGTAAAACATAAATACAACACAATGTAAACTCAACTGGAAACCGCGCAAACACAGTATATTTAAAGTTTGAGCTCATCGGCTTCATTGATTTTTATAAAGACGATCAGTCAAATGAGGTGTGGAGCTGAGCAGAAGGCAGCATCACTTTCTGCTGTGAATGGAAGACAACAAGGAAAAAGACAAAAATATGGAGCTCAGTTCAGTTTCATATCGCAGCTCCAGTCAAATTAAGACCAGTAATGTATCTTTTGACAGCAGTAATGTGGGATTTAGACCACGATGAAAATTATCATGAACAATATTTCACACCTGACAGAAATCAGATCGTCTGAGATCTAAATCGTTGATCGTTCAGGTGATTAATCAGCAGTCTTAACCTTAAAATGCACGTCAGGCAATAATCAATTTCGCAGGAGTTTGGTCAAATCCTCATTAAGTCATAATCAGCACTGTCGTGAAAGCAGGGTTGTGTCAGTTGAAGTAGTACTTTACATGCTTTCATATTTGATAGTTTAGTACAATAAAATAACCAGTTATGCAGTAAAATTCAACTCTCTTTGATGGGATTTGGTTCTAGCACATCCCGAACGTCCCAGTGTTTGGTAAAGATGAACCCATCGTCTGCTGTTGCTGCAGGTGGACGATCGTGCAGAAGCTAAATTGATCCGTCCTGAGTTCATCCAGTTCTCAGAGGAGATAAAACGACGGTTGCCGTTGGTTTAGCTCTTGACTGTGAACGCTGTCAGGAAGTATTTTGCAGTATTTCAATGAAAGTACTCAGAGTTGGTCCGAAGCTTGTCAGGAATTATTGTAAAGCTTTGAGTTACACCTTCTAGAAATGGTCCAGTCCTTGATCGTGTTGGTCCGACTCTTTACAAGCTAAGACCTGGTCCAGTGTTTGACGAGCTTCAATAAAACGTCTCTAAATGGGTCCAACCTTCGCTGAGCTGTCAGGGAAAGCTCGTACACGTTGTCCAAACCTTGTTGACCTCTAAGTCAATGCTCTCTGGATCAGCTGAGCCGTGAAGGCTCTCAGTAAACGCTCACGATTGGTCCAGCTCTCGCCAAACTTTAAATTAAAGCTCCCGGGATTGGTCCAGCTCTTTGAAGCCCTTCCGTTAAAGCTCCCAGGATTGGTCCAGCCCTCAAAAAGAGCTTCCACCATTCGTCCAGCCCTGGAAGAGCTCAGTAACAGGGTAATAAGCATCCAGTTGGAGTGGGTGTGGTGTGGAAAAATAAAATCTGTTTGGATACTAGGCCAATCGCATTCTCCCCTCACCAATAATGATGCCCAGTAATAAGTTCCAAGCAATTTTGTGGATAATTGTTTGAGATTGTGTTTGTTGTTCTTCTCGTCTGCTGGCTTCTGCCTGTCCTCGTCTGTCTTCACGCTGTCCACCATGTTGTGTGTTCTGAAGTGGTGTTGTGATTTGTGATGCATGTCCTAAAGTCTGTAATCAGTGCATGACCAGACGGCGTTACCTTCCACGTGCTCTTAATGTTCAATGATGTTTTTCTAATCAGTCCTGCAATTCAGCGCTGAGCTCACACAATTAAACGCTGAAGGAACAAAAGCCAGGAAATGCATTGAAGAGGCTGTTCAAGGTCCAGTTTGGTGACTACGATCAGCTTGATGTCAGAGTTTATGGACTCCAGTCAGAAACGAGATGAACTTAATGAAACCCAACAAGACTTTGAACTTTGACCATTAAAGCAAACGATTACTCCAGACGTTACCTGGTTCCCACCTCCTCATGCATGTCGATTTTCTTTGCCATATATGACAGTGAGTTGAATAGTTGATATCATATTTTCACTGTTTTTGAACATTTCACAGACTGAACTTTTTCCCTCAACTGACTTGAAACTTGAGTTTGAAGACTTGAGACTTGTAGTGACTTGGTGTCGCCTCTGGTTAATCTGTTAATCTGCAGTTTGATGTGAAAACTTGGTCTGTGTCTGAATCCAAAGAGATTTTGTCGTTGCAGATTGAGGCTCATGAAGTGAAGCCGTGTACAGTTTTATTTAGCTGGAGTAGATTCAGAGGAGACGAGCCGATGAAAGCTTGGCAGTCGTAAAGGTTGCAGACGAACAGCACATCCCTTCATGCTGGAGTCTATTTTGGGACAGTTTATTGAATTCAAAGCGTCCTCACAGCCTGTGATTCTGCTCTGCTCTGCATGCTGCAGCTCTGATAGGTCTGATTTACAGCTTCTGCCAGAGAAAGACTTTTAAAAAGAGTGCATGAGACGGATGCATCCGCCCACCGTCCTCCTCTGACTCCTCTCTCTTCTGTTTCCAGGACAACGTCGAAGGGGCCGAGGCGGTCAACGGGGTGTCGGAGCCCAGCCCAGCGGGGTCTCCCGGGGCATCTCGTAAGGGCAAGGCCAGCCAAGCGGCGACTCTGCCGGCCAAGACCCAGCAGGACGCCCCCACGTCCCAGCTGGAGGGCTTCCTGCACCGCAAACACGAGTGGGAGGGCCACAACAAGAAGGCTTCAAGCAGGTGGGAGCGTCAGGCTGCTGAAAGACGACCAGCAACTCTACAGCTCAGTGCTCAGTGTTTATCGCCTCTGTGCGATGAAAATATTACAGTCTGGAATTAAAACAAGTGATGTTTAGAAACCGTTGATGCTTTTAACTTTGAAGATCTTGATGATCGGACTCCCGCTGTGTCTCTGCAGGTCGTGGCACAATGTGTACTGTGTGATCAATCAGCAGGAGATGGGTTTCTATAAGGACCAGAAGAGCGCCAGTCAGGGGATTCCCTACCACAGCGAGATCCCAGTCAGCCTGAAGGACGCCGTCTGCGAGGTGGCGCTGGACTACAAGAAGAAGAAACACGTCTTCAAGCTCAAGTGAGTCCTGATGATGAAGCCGGCTGTTGGCTGGGCTGAACTGAGGAGGATGTTTGATTGGCTAATCTGACTTAGACGAAGCAGTCAGTTATTTCTTCCTTTTGATGAAGCTCTCCGGTCAGCAGAGGTTTTCAGACTGAGAGTTTATGTGAGGTAAAAACGCTACCTGAGCTGAGCTGAGACACATCGTAACACGCAGAGAAACTGAAACCTCCAGAGGATGTGAATACAGATAAACATCCATGAATCATCCTCCATGGCAACATTATACTTCCTGTTTACATTTCCTAAATTCTCTAATCAGAAGTAAGACAAAGAATGATAACGTGACTCGAGCTTTCTGTCCAGCGTCATCCTGAAACCGTTGTGCAGGTGTGACGATGTTCTGTCAACTTCCTGTAAATGTTCGATGTTTATTGAACCCGTCTGTCACTTCAACAGGATTACTGACGGGAACGAGTATCTCTTCCAAGCCAAAGATGACGTAAGTTTAGCATTTATTTCTGTGTTTCATCCTTCTGTTGTTATATTCACAGTGGTCACATGGCTGAAGTCGTCCTCGGCGTCTCTGTGCTCCACTGATTTTTACACATTAACATTATTATGACTGCTGTCACTTAGCAGCCTTTTTGCATAAGATGGGGTTTTGTGTAATTTATTTCCAATTTATTTTATTTATTTGTTTGAACATTAATTTTAATGTAGTTTTAGCATTAAACAGCTCTTATTTGATATTTATTTATTCATTCATTCATTTGTTTGTGTTTTATTTATTTTTCCCTGTATGTATTATTTATGTAACACTTCACTTTGAGTTTGTCTATGCGGGATATGAATAATTAATAAATGTTGTGCAACACTCTGCAATGTAGTTGTAAACAGATAAGTGCTTATCGATGTCCTAAAATGTCCCTCTATCTGTTAGCAGCCATTATAGTGTGTTATAGTCACTTATTAAATATTTATAAACGCCTCTTTAATGCTAATTAGGGCACTTAACGTGTTTCCTGTTTCCTCGTTAGCTGTTTCGGTGCAGCAGTTACTCTTCCTCCTCAGCCCTCCCTCACTCTCTCCTCCTCATCCTCCAGGACGAGATGAACACGTGGATCTCGGCCATCTCAGCCGCCGTGTCGGGCGACAAGGCGGAGGTCACCCCCAGCAGCCATAGCACGCCGGCCCCGGCCGCACGCGCCCAGACGCTGCCGGCCTCCGTCGCCTCTGCGACGGCCGAGTCCAGCCCGGGCAAACGAGAGAAAGACAAGGAGAAACGCTTCAGTCTGTTCAGCAAGAAGAAATAGACGCTCCTCCTTCCCTCCTCCTCCTCCTCCTCCTCCTCCTCCTCCTCCCTTTGGTGCTGTTTGGGGTCGCTCCTCATTATCGATCCACAAATATTTGTTGATGTCAATCGACCGAATTCTCGATTTAGAATCAGCTCGTAGCGACTGATGCTGTAGAAACTAACAGAGTAACACGACGTAATGAATCTTCTTCTAAAAGAATTAAATTTAATCAGCTGTGACTGTCCAATATTCAGATAATGTAACAATAACTCTGTAACTCGATGAGGAAAAACAAACCTGACCACCGGTTTTCAGTAACTCCTTTAAAGGTGTGGACAGCTCCTCCAGCATCGATGTCAAATAAAATCCCAAACAGCCCCTCTCTTCCTTCCTTACATTCTCTCTTCCTCTTCCTCCTCTTCCTCTCAAAGCGTGACTCCAGCATGCAAGCTCCGAGCCAAAACTCTCCACTCTGTGCCTATCAACCGTCCGGTCGGCTCAGAGCAGTACAGCTACAACACACCACCTGTATCCTCCGTTCAGTTTTTGTAAGATAAGGAGCGGGAAAAGCCATTAAAGCCAGATCGGATCGAAGGAAGAGAATCTAAACGGGGTCTGCAAACGCTTCAGGCAGCTGCTGTCATAGAAAAAAAACAACAGAGTTTGCCGCTGAACAACAACACGATGTAGAGGAGCTCCCACAATATTCCTCTTTATTATTCTTATTGCTATTATTTGTGTTTTCTATCTCCTGCTGTTTTGTTTCTCTGCCTCCTCATCGTCCCGGCTTTTCGTCGACTACTGCCTTTTGTGGGTTGTGTTTACGCTCCCGAGTCGTCTCAGTTTTTTTGGGTTTCGTTTTTGTTTTTCGGGAAGTTGTAGGTAGTTCCTGTTAGGGTCCATCCTCAGTTTTTGCGAGGCCTTGTCTTTGCAAGATGACGTGTATCCCTCTGTAGTGGGGAAAACTGAGACCACGGCGGGGTAAACCTCTGAAATTACACCTCGCACATGTTTGAGCTGAAGTATCTAAAGAACGAAGATGAAGGAGTGCGGAATCGTGTGAAAGTGCTGAAAGTGAAGTTGAAGAGCAGAAAAATGGGGGTGGGAGTAGAGAGCAGCCCCCTGAGTGCACTGTGCATTTGGAAATATAAACACATTTTGTGCGCGGGATAATTCTGCTTTTCTCTTGGTTTCGTTGCAATAAGCCTTTAAAAAGCAAATTAGCATCCCGACGTTGTGTTAGCTTCCGGTGCTGTCTAATTCCTGCAGCGTCACAGAAAGCGGCTGTAATTTGGAGCGTTACCCTGCGGTGCTTTGAACTGTATGTATAACTTGTGTATAACAAACTGTTAAAATAAACCTGTGTTTAATTTCACCTATTATTATTATTATTATTATTACTACTAATAAGACCTACCAACCATAATAAGCTTCATTTGAGTATAACTTTCTTTACCTGAAAACCTAACGATGTGTACACTTAACGAATCTAAATGAAGGAGCTGTCGAGTCGCTGCCGCTCGACGGGGGAATCAATAACTAAGACCAGTAAGAATGTTTGTTAACTCAAACTTTAAAGCATCCAGTAAGTTTTATTTTCTACTTCTCATTTAGTTATTTGGAATCTGTTTTTGTTTCCTTCAGTCTGTATTTTCTGTTCCACAGTTAAACGATGTCTAAGGTTTATTTAGTCTGACGAGTATGGAGACGTAGATGTACTATAAAAACAAATTACTTTAAGCATTGCTGTTAAGTGGACAAGTTGGTTCTAAAAAGCATTTACTGGAAGTGAGTTATGTTGCAGAATAATGGTCGCTTGCTTGTTGGCTTCAGCACACATTTTTTAGGATTTCAGACTTTTGAGCTCACAGTGACAGCTGTTGAGTTACTCGCCCTCAATGGAAGCCCTTTAATGACAAAATTAACAGGAGAAGTTTGAGCCGGGATCAGAAACAGATCTGTGAGCATGACAACAAGTTTCAGCTGCAGGATTGTTTCAGACCTGCTGTCGTTTGGGTCATACGTTCAACTAACGTGCCAAAACTTTCAAACACTTAATTTTGTTTTTTTCAGCACTGACAAATACCAAAATATAGTTTGAAAATGTAAAAAAAAAAAAAAAAAAAAGCCTAAATTTACTGCTAAATTTGTTGCTGATTTGAGGAAAAACAAACTGGACGGATTCTGTGGAAACGTGTTTCTTAGAGGTGAGTTCAGATTTCAAACTGAGCCACAGATCTCATCTTGTTTTCTGCTCACTTGTAATTTTGTCATTAATTAACTTCCGTACCTACCAGGAGGGGTGGAGGTACAGCAGGAGTAAGGAGCCCCAGAGTGTGAGAGGTGGGTGCGTTTGTTTTTCCACAGCTGGTGGTGGGGTCGGTCGGGTGGGGCTCAGAAACACCTGAAGTAACTCTTCAGTCGGTGATTGGTCCTGATGGTTCCTGTTTTTTTTTTGTTTTGTTTTTTTTGCTTCATTTTCTGGCAATTTGATAAATATAGTGTGCATTCCTCTGTCACTGTAACCATAGTAACAAGATATTTCTTCATGTTGCACAATCGACAACGCCACGATGGGGGTGGGTGGGTTCGGGTGGGGGTGGGCAGGGCCGGGTTTGTAGGTGAGGCATTGAGTGTGATGTGGACCAGGGGTCACTGCTAGTTGGATCTGCACCCGTAGACTTCTCCCCATCTGTTACATATGTGCAAAAAGCCATTAAAATGCTTTTAAAATGAACCAAACGGACTCGGTTTGTTTTCTCCTGTGTGACGTTAATCAATAACAATGATCAATAACATCCTCCTGAATCACCACTGGCAGGTTCGTCAAGCAGCTCGGACGCCTGATATTAATAAATGTTTGTATTATGAATCAGCTGCTGCTACATACGAGCTGGAGTGCAGCAGTTCAATAAGCCGACTCATTGATCGTTTATCTGAAATCACACAGAAATGACTGGATCGTAGTTTTATAGTTTTACTCCTTGGTTGTATTTCTGAGTATTGAAATAATGTTTTACACACTCAAACTGTTCAATAATCAATAACATTGAGATTATCACTAAAGATTTGCACATTTTCACAGGCTGCACGGCTGGTTTCAGCTCTAACGAGTGAACAAACGCTGATGTTTTATTTTAAAGTATCAAACATGAAGCAGTAAATCAATCTATTAAAAAAATCTCCTCTTGTCTGAATGTGAAGGAGCCTGGAGTCAGTCTGAGAAACGGAGTATTACCTGATTTTAGAAGTACTGGAGGTGGAGATCCTCAGGGCTGCGTTCGAGGTCCGCTTCTCTTTTTCTGTGTTAATGATTTAATGTTGTTCTAGAGATGTTTTTTGTATGCAGAGGAGGGAGGATTCAAAGAGTCTCCTGAAAATCAAACAGCAGTCTGTCAGTGGATTTAAGGTTATTTTTAAGACCGACCAAAGATAAAATGTTCAGCTGGTGAAGCTTCATGTCTGCCTGGATCAGATCGTCACATCCTGTCCGGAGCTCTGGACTCTGCTGCCACCTCCTGGTTAAAACGATTATCTCAGCTTTCAAAAATAAACTCCAGACGACACCAAAGTGATAAAAGTGACCTTAAAACTTCATCATTTTAGTCATTTGATAAACAAACTGTTTATGGATCTCACTGATAAAAGACTCTGAGCTGTTTTAAGAGATGATGTTCGACCAGTTTAGTTTCATTTCGTGGCTCTGATGTGAGAGTTTGTGTTTTTATTCTGCTGCTCTACAATCAGAATAATCTTCAGTGTGTTTTTGTGTTTTGGCCACAAGATGGCGCAAAACGACCAGCAGTTTGCAGACGGTCGCGTGATTTCTAAGAGCTCATTTAGAAACTTCTCTGAAGCCTCCAGACAAACGTGTCGAGCAGCCTGATCTGTAGAAAAACATCATGTTTTATTTCATGAGAAGATGCTTCATGTCCTGAACGTAAATCTGAACCAACGAGCAGCAAGTATTCAACATGTAGACGTGCAGAGGAGTCGAAGAAGAAAACAGCTTCAAATACTCGTTTACTTGTGTAAATGTACTTAAATTAATTAGTTTAACTTAATTAAACTCCACCCACTGATGAAGGCCACCTTTCATCTCAAACACAACTCAGACTTTGCTTGTTTGCATCATGATGATGATACAGACGAGTGAAAATGAACGAGTCTACTTCCTGTATGGGCTCTGTCTAATCTCTGAAACGTTTAAGATTCAAACAGCAGCGCAGTGTGACCTGCTTCATCTGCATCTGCTGTTTCCATCCACAGGTGTGTGTGTGTGTGTGTGTGTGTGTGAGAGAGAGAGAGAGAGAGAGAGAGAGAGAGTAAATCACAAATGACACTGTATTGTTTCTCTCATCCATTTTAAGCAGGTCTCAGGTGTTTGCAGGTGAGTTCAGAAGAATAACCGTATTAGAAGTATTCAGATTATTTAAGTAAAAGTAGAAATACAGCAGAAAACCCCTCATCAGGCTTTGGTTGAGCCCTCAGACAGCCGCTGATCTTCTGTGGAGCTTCTCTGATTGAATCCACCCGCTCTGAGGGTTTAAAGCGTCCCGCTGGGTCACATTAATGCACACGAACCAAAAACCAGCCCGCACAAACAGCCATTCCCTGACTGACTGAAACTCATCGATTCGTTCTGGGATCAAACCAGAAATAAGGTCCTGCTGTGTGGGAGACAGTCGTTAGCCTGAATTATGACGTTTAGAGTGACGTCATCACCTTCAGGTGAAACGTGCTCCTGACTGATCTGAGCGGGACAAACAGTCATCAGTGACACAAACCAGAGGCCTTCGCCTTCAGCGTGACCTTTTTCACTCAGTTACAGAGAATATTTCTCAAAATTAGCCAAATTAATTAACTCCAAAAGCTCCTAAATGATTCGCTCAAAAGCTTCAAAAAGATTCAGATTCTGGAGACGAAACGTTTTGAAGTGTGAAGAAACTGAAGACAAAGATAAACGTGTCACTGAAGAAACGTGATCAGAGTTCATGAAACGGTCAGAAAACCTCTGCGTGTCAAACTTTCATCCATCCTCACAGACCTGTTCGTTCACGCGGTGGAAATCTTTATATCCATACTTCACATTTTATTTTTAGATGTTTTGGAAAGACGTTCTTCTTCTTTGGTTTTCTTTTGTCACCATCTGTCAGATTTTCTGTTTGTTTCTGTTTCATGTTCTTGTAAATTCTCCCTCGCTGACACGTTTCTCCCTCAGCTTCCTCTCTTCAGCACCGCGGACAGCTCCTCCGCCGCCGCCGCTGCTGGGATTTGTAGTTTTTATTCCGTGACTGATGATGAACGGCGCAAACACAAAGTCCCACAGTCCTTTGCGGTCGTGCGTCCTCTCCAGCGGAGCCGGGGTGTTTTCTCTCCGTGCGTCACGGTTACCTCCCGAGTCCGAGCTGCTGTCACAAGCGCGCGACAAGTCGCCACAATACGACCGGAAGTGTAGCGAGTCCACCTTCAACATAAGAGTCACAGCGTGATAACAGTCACAATAATGAGTTCAAGAATCCAAGACATGAGCCTGTTTGTATATGAGCCTTTTTATGTAAAAAAAAAAAAAAAAAAAAAAAGAGTCACCAGTCAGTATGAAACAAATTAAAATATTGTCTCTCCATGAAACTGAAGAGCTGAAGGTTAAAATGAAACTGAAAGAGAAACTAACAAACTCAAACCTTTTCTGAAGTAAAAGTACCAAAACAACCATGTAGAAATACTCCATTCAATAAGTACTCTCAGCAAAGTGTACATCATGTATCAGAAGTAAAAATCGTGTATTTTAAAATTACTTTGAACTGATTATTAGCAGCATTTTACTGATGGAGCTGCTGTCAGCTACTTTCTATACAGTGGGGCCCAACCTGGGGTTCAGGCCCCTTCAAAGGGTCAGCAGATGAGGGAGACGGGTCGTCTCATTTATGGTTGCAGTTTGCCTTTTTTCACTAAAATCTCTCTGAGCAGCACCGTCTGACTGACACCTCCTGGGAAGTGGAGTACTTGAGTAAATGTACTCGGTTACTCTGCTGGATGTCACTGAGGAGCAGCGGGACTGTGCAGCATCCGTCACCTCCTGCTGACGCTGCGGGCTTTTATTTTTCAGGTCTCTCACCGGAAACGCTGTGTGAGGATGTGCTGTGTGTTCACTTGATGCTTTTGCTCGTCAGTCCGATAACGAGCGAGAAAACATCACAGAGATGATGCTCGGCGGTCAGGGAGGGTCTCCATTAGGCGTCTGAAGTCCGCTTTCCTGATGAGCTGAGTCCGTCTGTCTGTCACTCCACCTGTCTGTCTGTCTGTCCGTCTGTCTGTCTGTGGGTGGAGGGACTCGGCTGCAGCGGGAGGATGCTCTGTCCTCCTGCCGGGAATCAGGACTTTCCTCTCCCGTCATCCGGCCGGGATGCTGCGGTGTGAAGCCGGGGCTTCTCCCCTCCTCTGCCCGCTGAAGTTGGATCATCTGCGGTGATTAAACTCTTGTTTGTGTCGCTCTCCCTCCCTCCTTCTCTTCGTGTCTCCCTCTGTTCCACAGTGGGAACCTCCTCTTTTATTCTGAGATTCTGGATTATTACACACCCTGTCCTCCTGACTCCGGTGGATTTTACTCCCGCACAGATTTGTGAATGGGTCTGTGAGCCTCCGCTGGCTCCGTCTCCACCTCCCGCGCCGTGCGTCGCTCCTCGGAGGGAGGATGCGAGCGCCGGGGGCTTCAGCAGAGGAGGCGGCCGAGCTGTAGTAACCATGGCTGGTGCCGAGGTCGAGGATTAGTGTGAGGAGGGATTATATTTTCCAGGAGCAGAATCCTCCATCAGTTGTGTTGCTGTTTTTGTCTCTTTGGTTTTTTGGAACTTTCCAGACGCGTCCGGATGTTTCCTCTGTTTCTGCTCCTCCATCGTGTTTTTTCTCCTTTTTTCTTTTTGGGAAAGTAAAGATTCAGCTTCAGCGTGTCTGAGGGTGGAGGAAATATTCCAGGCTGAGGTGGAAATTATGAATGAGGCTCAGAGCGCGCGCCTGTAGCTGGAAAAACCTGAAGTAACCCCACCAGGTCTTCGCTGTAGCTGTTAAATACCGTAAAGCATGCTGGGATCGATATGAACTTCCTATTGAGATCAATAAAAACACAATTTGTCCTTTGAGGAATGTTAATATGTTAAAGTGCAGTCAGGTGAGCAGAATCTCTCTGAATCAGGAGTTTCTCATTGAGCAGCAGCCCTGAGGATGATGAGGATGAGGATGAGGGTGGCAGGTGCAGAGTAAGGAGCGAGCTGTCAGACACTTTGACAGGAACCATCAGCACAAAGGTTTGATTTCTAAAGTTTTATTCCTTCAGACAGTTTACATGAATCCAGAATTTAACAAATTGTTATGAAGTAACGTCAGCTGGATGATAAACCTCCAGGGAGGAACTTCACATCCATGATTCAGCCTCTCTGATGGACCAGCATCCAACGAAAATGTTGATTATTCTGAATTTTATATTAGACTAATCAATGTGTCTGCTGATGTATTTATCATGTCCACAAGGAAATTAGGGATGAAGAGTCAAAGAAAACTTGCTGTCTAAAACTTGAACTCATGAAATTTAAGAACTGATGACATGAACTCTTGTAACAGAGCAAAAACCTTTAGAAACAATCAGCCCAAAGTGA
Organism: Chaetodon auriga; assembly: GCF_051107435.1. Classification (NCBI taxonomy): domain Eukaryota; kingdom Metazoa; phylum Chordata; class Actinopteri; order Chaetodontiformes; family Chaetodontidae; genus Chaetodon; species Chaetodon auriga. The sequence goes on along the minus strand of NC_135084.1, from coordinate 24,871,647 downwards.
AAAATCATCATATTTCCACCAAAAATAATGTGTTCAGGCTGCTAGCAGCTAAACCACCGACACCAGCTCAGCTGAAGGAAAGTGTGAGTTGATGAGTGTCAGTTAATTGATCATCTGTTCTGGGCTGGAGGATCTGAGACCAGAAGAAGAAGCAGGAGTGAACCGCCGGACACGGTGTCCCGTCACATGAGTCAACATGTCGGACCGGAGCGCCCCGGGCTGCCGGCTCAGACTGGACTGGGTCTATGGGTACCGGGGCCACCAGTGCCGGAATAATCTGTACTACACCGCCGGGAAGGAGGTGGTGTACTTCGTGGCCGGGGTCGGCGTGGTTTACAACACCAGAGAGCACAGCCAGAGGTTTTACCTGGGCCACAACGATGACATCATCAGGTAAGACTGCTGCAACACCTGCACCTGAAAACATGGAAAACGTCATAAAACACCGACAGAACTAATTCAGTAACATTCACTCTTCTTCTTAAAGTGCTAAAGGCAACAAACGTTTTCATTGATCAACAGAAAATTTAATCAATGTCAATTTCTTTAACTGATCAATTATAAAGTTCCTCCTATAGGTTGTTTGCAGGTGATGTCATGAGTCTTTTTTGTGGGGCGAACTGCAGATGGAGGGCAGGAAGTGACTGCGGGGAGCACTTTAACACACTTTAAAATGCAGATGTTTGTGTCATTTACGGTTTCTCCAATCGATCAAACTGAGAACCCAGGCGGAGCTTTTATCAAGTTTGAGAAGTTGTTCTTCATAGTTTCGTCTAAATTAGCCCAGTAAGAACTTTTCTCCATCTCCTCTTTCACAGTTGTCACTTCCTGCCCTCCATCTGAATTTAACGTCACGTGACTGCAAACGGCCTGTAGTTAAAAAAGCAAACAGTGTAAAACCTTGCTGGCGACCCATCTTAATGATTCATCTGCTCTTTAAATCTCTGTAAGTTTGTCCTGATGGTGGCGCCGCAGTGAAGAGCAGGAGGTCAGTTAAACGTAGACAGAACCTGAGCCGCCCAGAGAACGGCGACGTTTCCCTCCGATATCAACGGAAACAGGCCGTTCTTGTTGGGTGCTGGATGGTGATGGACGTTAGCGTGTGCAACATGGAACGCAGTGCATCCTGGTACATGTAGGCACAGCTGGAGCAGTTGACAACATTTACTATAAACACATAAAATATGAGGAATTTCCCCGTTAAAGATGTTGGCAGTGGATTGTGTGTGTTCACGCTGTGAAGTTAGAGAACGTGTGTCTTTGCTGGAGTCTGATTGGACGTCTGTGTTTGATTGGCTGCAGCGTGTCGAGGTCTCTCAGCCAGCTTTGATTTCTCCTCCTGCGGCTCGATGAAACCAATCAGCCGTGTGACAGGATGTAAATCTACAACAACAAATCATCAAATGAACACCTCAAAACATTTGCTGTCGGTTATTATGAGCCTGACAAACAAAAGATGTCCATCACTGTCAAATTCAAAGACATCACTTTGTTTTCTGGTCATTTGTTTTGGGCGTCAGTCATGATTTACGTCACAGAGGGAAAACACTCATTACTGCCAGGTCTTATATTTATGATCCAGCATCAGATCCAAAGGTTTGAAACGTGAGCGGAGATACAGAAATCTGACGCTGAGGCTCATATTAACATTATACAACCAGCTGATGAATCTTGGTGGTTACGTCTGTATGTGGGCTGTCAGAAACACGGTTGGTTAACTCGACTGAATGAAAGCAGCTTCAGTCACATCAGGCAGGAAAACAGCAGATTGGAGCCTGTTTGGACTTTTACCTTCCTCTTCTGACAGCAGTTGGATTTTGTCTCGGGGCGACGGGTCCTCTCCTCTTACTCATCTGGATGTTTCATCTCTTTTTCATTTGCGATGTTTTTTAGAAACGCCGGCAGGGTTTCATCTCTCCCACACACTTCAGTTTATCCTCCGGTTTGACAGAAGCTAAAATCTAAACAGAAACATGTCTCTGCTCCGTCACAAAGCAGCTGTTTGGGCTTTGAATGAGGATTTCATGCATGTTGTTTGACATCAGGTACATAAGTGGAAACGCTGATATATAGATTTTACCCTTCAGTCGCTGCTCTCAGTTCATCCATGAAGGTTTGTCATCCTCTCAGGTCTGATGTGTCACACAGACGTCGCCTCAGGAGCCTCAGGGAGAAAAACATGTAAAACGGTCTCATCAGTGTGGAAATATGGCCCATTCATCACATAAACTGGGAGCAGGACAGCAGTGTCTTCATAGCAGGAAGAGGAAACTGTTTTCTCCAGACAGCATCTACACCTGAAGAGAGACCTCGTGGTCGCACAAATAGTGACTTTAAGTGATTTTTTTAAAGACACAAAGCGTGAAAAACAGTGCAGGAAACCCTCCAAGGGAGCGTGAAGGCAGCATAAAGACGTCAACACAGCGGAGATAAAACGTGTTTCTCATTTCAGCCGATGACACATCACAGTCTGTGGATAACAATGCTGAGTAATGTTTCCAAATCTAATAAAACAGGACGAGCAGGAGGTTCAGCTGAGACGAGCTGCTAACGAGCTGCGCGGCGCTGATCTCGTTAAGCAGCCAGATGCATTTTCAGGTGATGAATGTCGCCGTTCTCACCTGAACAAAATAACCCAGAGTTCACGTAATCCCATCACATTTTATCACACAGACTTTATTTGGGGGGAGGTCTCTGCCATCGCTCATCACATATGAACTGATCCAACTCAAAATCCTGGAAAACACCTTTAAAACCTGGAGCTCGGTCTGTGGATCTGCAGGGACTAATTAAGCAGTTGTTCAGAATGTGTCAAACCAGTTCACAAACACCAAAAACCTCTAATCTGGGATTATCTGATGATTATATAACAGAGTGTTTCCCTTTCAGGTCGGACTGTGACAGAGTTTCACAGAGCTGAAGCCTCTCTGCAGCTCCACGGAGCTTTTTAGCCTCTTTTAGCCGCTGGTTTTGGTTTTCTGGAACATTTCCTGTCTGGTTGGTCTCAGACTCAGTCAGAGACCAGCTGGTGGACGTGGTGCAGCGTTTAGCAGCTGAAGAGGCAGATGTTTCCCTCAGGAGCTGGAGGAGACCAAAAGCAGAGCTGGAAGAGGGAGAAGGCTGGACTGACGTTCAGCAGGTGACACAAACATGCAAACGGCTGATATTGAGGTGGAGGTGGTGTCACAGGACTGCGCGGTGGATTGTTAATGCTGCGTTACTGTTTGCACATATCGTTCCGTATCTGCCACATGTTTCTGAATTTGGTTGTTTTGTCATTTGAAGGCGTCACCTCGAGCTCACCGACACCAAACAGCCGTGAGTCACCGGAGCAGCGGGCACGTTTGGACAGTTTATACAGCAGGCCAATCAGCTGCAGCCTGCGGAGCTGCGTGTGTGTGTGTGTGTGTCACACTGATTGAAAAGCTGGATGCTGCCTCGGCCGGGCCGTGCTCGCTGATGGGAGTGTTAGATTTGTGTTGGTGCCAAATGATCCCTCACAGCTGTATGAAGGGATGCTGTGTGTGCTCTGAATGCTGCTGTGTCACCTCTACACACTGTGGTGGCTTTGACTATTGAAGCATGATTCAACTTCTGCTTCTCGAGAGGAATTCAGACTGTGATCGAAGATGATTTAACTGATTTATTCGCCTTGAAATGGTGGAAAAACTCACTAATGTAGGTTTGAAAACTCTCCTCTCTGCAGATCTACGACATCAAATCACTAAAAACTACAAAAATACATTATATAGCACAGAAGATGAGCTCCTCTTAAAATCTGATGCTGTTATTTTGACATTTCTGGTTGAGTTCAGATTAAACGGACGTCTTTTTCTCACCGGGATGAAGCCCCTGGTGACATATTTTGGACTGTTTTTCAGCGATAAAGGCGTGCAGTGTGCACAGACACACTAGCAGCAGTATCTGGGTTAGTGCTGGCTGCAGGAAATGTCGCCGTCGCTGGCCCGGTCTGATGCATTGGCCTCTTCATCACTACTGGCACCACAGCCGGTGCTGTTACGGTGGAAATCTGCCAACACACCATCACGCTCCAAATGGATGGAGAGGAGATCTGGTCTGAGCTCAGACTCGAAAAACTTCCTCACAGAGTTCAGCCCGAGCCTCAGCCGATCACACGTCTGTAGCTGCTCCTCAGATCTGCTGCAGGCCGTCGCTGTTAGCAAATCACACTTTAACCGACGCTGAATCTGCTGCCGGATGAATCTGAAGCCGACGTGTGTTCAGTCATCTGGTGACCCGAGAGCGAGCGTCAAGAAGAAGACGTCTTCCTTTCTCCTTTCTTGATGTTTCCCAGCGCTCTGTGCTCCTACTGGACTGACCTGGACCTGTCTCAAGGCGACTTTCCCTTCCTTGATTCCTGATCTCTGCATGATTCATTAAAACATGTCAGACTGCGTTCAGCGGGAAACCAGGAAACACAGAAACACAAATGTTCCAGAGATGCTGAAGAATCACACAGATGTCAGCGTTGACTTCAGGGTTGAAGTTGGTGCCTGCTGCACTGCGGCTGCTCTCCTCCACCCACAACCTGGAGCTGACGACGGAGGAAGTAATTACATTTGCATTTTAGTCACTCAGCCAGCGCTGCGATCCAGGCCGGCTTCAGCGAGGGCGACGGAGAATAAAATCAGATCCCAGATCAGCAGATTTTACGAGCAGCCAGAAGTGAGGAGGTCAGAGGTCGCCGCGCTACGGAGAGTTAAAAAAAGACAAGAAGTGAGACTAGAAGTTCTTTATGGAGGTTAAGAAGTTAGTTTGTGAAGAGAAAGCAGAAAAACCACCAGGAGGATCCTGTGAAATGTGAATTTTTCGGATCATTTTCGTTCAGTTGTGTTGAGTTTTCCTTCCTTTCTGCAGCTGCTTGTGTTGAAAGCTCTGAATCATAACTGCGCTGGCTTCTCTCGCTCTGCCTGATGGATCGCTTCAGTAATTGCAGGCTCCATGTTGACGCATTAAATCCATGTTGAGTTTTTCTGAAAAGCAGAGAGTGGGACTGTCTTTTCCTTTCACTGGCTCTTTCACGGCCGAGGCCTCCCGGGGGGCGATCAGCCTTTATGCTCCTCTGCAGTGAAGCTGCTGAATAGCGGCAATCATTATCAAGACTGCTGAAAGAGCTCAGCTCAGATCTGCTCAGCAGCTCGAGTTCACCTGCTCTCGTCTCCTCGCTCCTCTTCATCGTCTCAGTCCAAATGTTCCGAAAAAGGCTGGACTCTGTTTAAAACATGAGTAAAACTGAGCTCCTTTATCCGATCATGTGTCCACAAAGTGGTGAACCTCAATTTTGCCCCTTTCATACCCAGTCATGACACTGTCACCTGTTACCAATGCACCTGTGGAATGAACCAAACAGGTGTTTTTGAATCGTGTTGCTGCATCAGATTCACAATAAGCAGATATTTACACAAATCAATGAAGCTGATGAGCTCAGACATTAAATACATTGTCTTTGGACTGTTTATGGCATCAAGGATTAGCAGGTCGTCACATTCTGCTCATTTATGTTTTGCGTAGCGTCCAAACTGTTCTGGAATCAGTGTCGTAGATAAAATCATATCATCCACAATTAATTCAGCCACTGCGACTGGTTCAGCTGACGAAACCTCTTCGCACTGACGGAGGGTGTTGGCATCGAGTGCGTCTCTAAAAGCTGCATCTGACAGGCTGGTTGGCAACAGCGTCTTTCTCTGAGTGTGTGTGTGTGTGCGTGTGTGTGTGTGTCTGTGTGTGTGTGCGTGTGTGTGTGTGTGTGTGTCTGTCTGTGTGCGTGTGTGTGTGACTCCAGAATATTGATAATAATAAAGCCGCTCTTCACTTTAACTCATCACATCTGTTTCTCTTCTAAGCGCAGAATGAATTCTGCTCATGTCTCATATTTAAAGAGATAAATGAGGATGAAGTGTGACTGAAGGATGTGTGTGTTAGTGCGCCGTGCGTTAGTGCGTTGTGCGTTAGTGCGTTGTGTGTTGGTGTGTGTTCAGTTCATCTCTACAGACTCTTTCTCTCTCTGTCATCCTCTCTTCCTCCTTTCATTCCTCTCTTGTCCCACTTCCTGTTGGTCGCCTGCAGGCAGAACCTGACCAACCAACTGACACACACACACACACACACACACACACACACACACACACACACACACACACAGAAGTAAACCAGAGGACATCATAATGTTTGTTGGTATTTCTGCTTCACTGGATAAAAGTAACCATCATGTGAAGCTCAGCAGCTGAAGGAGGTCCAGCTGGTGAGGATGAGCTCATCTCTTCTCCTTTTATTTCCACTTGTTTTCAGCAGAAACGGCTCATGAACACAACGTTAACACATCTTCACGTTTTAAGTTGACGTGTTGAACGTGTATGCAAACAGCTGCTCGTGTATTCTCTATCTTCTAGCTCTGTTTTTGGTCTCCTCCAGCTCCTGAGGGAACTATCTGGATCTTCAGCTGGTGTCTGACTGCATCCACACTACATTTTCATTTTAAAACACGTGATTTTTGTTACCTTGACACCACTTTTGGAGACGCTGCCAACAATGTTTTAGATGGAAAATGTCTTCTGGAAACAACGACATAAATGTCACGTTCACTTCCTGATCGGGTCTTATCAGTCAGAACGTGTCCTTCCCTGATTCGTCAGGCGCCTGTCATGTGGCTTTTTCTGGAGGAAATTAAAAGACATCAGCCTGAATGTATCTGCTGTAGAGCCACGAATAAGAGAAGCTTTGTGGCTATCACACACACACACACACACACACACACACACACACACACACACACACACACGCACACACACACACACACACACACACACACAGAGCCTGTGTTGCTGTTTATGTTTCCAGGTGCAGAGTGTTGAATGTCTGCTGGGTTCTGTGTTGACGTACAGATCACCTGAGAGGTTCAATGGAAACACAAACACACACATTCAGGTACAGGTAACACACACACACACACACACACGCACACACACACACACACACACACACACACACACACACGCTGAGCTGCTCCCTGATGATTCACATCTTTACTGGATGAGTTTAGGTCACATTCAGTCGAAGGAAACATATTGTAGTGGTGCTTTTTTTTGCAGATAACATCCACTCGTATCACCCTCTAAATGTTTTCTATTAATTCATGTTTTTCCTTCCTGTCTGCCCCAAAAACAAACACACAGTATGAAGTACTCAGATCCTTTACTCAAAATAACATTACAACTATGTAAAAATACACATGAACAGTCTTGCTCGCAGCCCTCCTTCCCCTGTGGTAGAAGTCATGTGACTGCTGGTTGGAGGCGTGTTGGACTTCATGCATCCTCTAACACAGAGAGCAGGCAGGCTGTCAGAGCGACCTCCGGCTCATCTTCATCATCAGCATCCACAAAACCAACCAATTCAGCCTGAACCGCTCCAACAGAGCTGCAGAGGCTAACCAGCAGGGACTCCTGGGGCTCTCTGAGCAAGTGTGTGTGTGTGTGTGTGTGTGAGTGTGTGTGACATGGTGTGTATTACTCACATTGTGGGGACTTGCCGTCTTTTGGGGACAAAATGCAAGTCCCCATAACATAAATCACTACATTTCAGGGTGAAGATTTGGGTAAAGGTTAGGATAAGGTGAGGGTGAGTCTCCAGGAGGTGAATGTAAGTGTGTGTGTGTGTGTGTGTGTGTGTGCATGCGTGCGTGCGTGTGTGTGTGGACTCCTCTCAAGCGTAGCGTAGCTCATTTCCCTCTCACCAGGGGAAACAGGCTATGCTAATTGGCTAAGCTGATGAAAAGCAGAGCTAGCCTTGCTGTTGTCAGCGCTGTTAGCCGGCGGCCTCGCAGCCAGCGATGCGTTCACTGTCAGCAGAACGACGCTGCCCGTGGTACTGTCAGCATGTTGTGTGAAAGGAAGTTAAGTTAGCAGCGACGGTGATGTTGTGAAGTTTGAAACTGAGATAAAACCTGTAAGACGAGCTGGTGGGACTGAGGAAATGTTGTTACACTGATCTGGATGCCTGAACTTGTGAGATTTAGCAGTTTTTTGCTGTTGGAGGGTCAGTTTTCACAGCTCTTTGTGTGCCGGGTGTCAGTCTGCTCTCTGCTCTGTCTGATTTGCTTTACAGACTTTGTGGACTCTTTTTCAGTCTGAGACAAATCTCCTCCACTACTGTCCTGTCTTGGCACCATCTGGGACCATTTGTCTTTGATGAGTCTCATTGATAAGCTGAAGGAAGTGTGACCGCTCTTGTTAACCCGACCTTTTTCCAACCTGTCGGTTTTAAGAGGCATCACTTCAGGGATGAGGTCTTTCTTCACACTTTCTGCTTGTGTTTTTACAAACAGTCACGACTCCGCTCTTCTTCTTTTGTCTTATGTCCAACAACAACACTTTTGACTGTGCACAAAAAGAGTCCTGGCAAAGGTGGAGGTGTTGTGTCTGATGGAGACCTGTGAGAGGAGCGGAGGAAGTGTTTCCTCGAAGCCTCGTTTCTTTGCTTTTTTCCTCGTTTGACAGAGTTCGTTAATGGCGGCAGCGTGCGGCGAAGGCCTGGTGGCTCTGTGGATTCACAGCTCAGTGGTCTTCATTAAGATGATGACTCAGAAATTATCTGTCCAGCATCCCACCGCCAATCTGCCCCGCAGCCACCAATGTTCCCACGATCTGCTGGCACTCGAACACACGAGCGCACATTTTCCCTCCACACAGATTTACTCAAACACACACAAACCCCTCGGGGTGTTATGTCACTCTTCAGTGCAATTCTGAAAGGTCTGGAAACTGAATCTAAGCTGCTTATTATGAGGAGAGAGAGGGACATAAAGGGAGGGCGAACTCCTTATCGTGCCTTTAAAAGAAGAGAAGATGTAGACTTTATTTTAGGAAAATGTTCCTCCCTCGGAGGCAGATATTAGACTTCTTATCCATCCACTTCTTATTCTTCCCTCTCTGGAGGAAACTGAAACCCAGCAGCGACTTTTGGGCAACAGTGAGAACGAGGAGTTTCCTCAGCATGGCAGCTCCCACCGACTTTTAATTCTTCACATGTCGTATAAATTTTGTTTGGAGCAGAATTTTTAGTTTCGATCACACGACCGAACAGCTCGCTGCGACATTTCCCTTAAAGCCTTGATTATATTTACTGCTGCTCAACCGAACAGACGTTCTTATGGATTATAGCTTCACGCCTCATGTTTTCAGGACCAGTTTCACTCACTGACAAAAACAAACCACAGAGCTGATAAAAGAAGACAGCAGCGTTCAAATCGAGCCTCAGGTCCTCAAACCAAAAGGAGAAAATGATCTGTGAATTTATTGATTACCTGCTGCCTCCGTCAGCTGTGTTTGGACACCTGTCGAGGACTTGTAGACTTGAGACGTCACGCTGAAGACCTGAAATGTTGGCATGGACTTGACGTGTGACTCTAAAGACTCGACGTGACTTGGTCTCATCTTCGTATTCTTACCCACTGAGGCTTAGGACTTTTTTTTTTTGTCCAATCGAGGCATGACTTGGACTTGTTGTCCAAAGATGTCAGACTAGACTTGAACTTGTCACGAATCACTAGAGACTTGGCGGTTTGTGACTTGACTGGGACTGTTCTTGAATGACTTGAGACTTGAACTTGTTTAACTCGTGAGCTCGATCGACTTGTCTGCCATGATTTAGGGCTGACCTGAGACCTGCTTGTCCTGGACAGCTTGAAAGATCTCAGCATGACTTGGACTTGTTTCAAATTACTTGAGACTTGATTTAGACTCGTCTTGAAAAATGTACGACTGAGAGCTGACTCAGCAGTATTATGCATAGTAGTAGTAGTAATGTCAAACAGTACATGTGTACTCTGAATGCAGTACGTTGTTTTATTTGAACAATCAAACTGAAACCAGCAGAAGACGAGCTGAGAGCGACGCTGTTGGTCTGAAAATATTAACACAAGAGATTCTCCGGTGTTCTCATTTATCCCGACAAGGACGACTGGGGAAATCACGCTATTGTTATATTATGCACACACACACACACACACACACACACACACACACACACACACACACACAGAGGAGGAGTTCCTCTGGGTTATTTATAGAAGCTGCCCTGATTTCACCACCTGCTATAAATAGACTCACCTACGCTGGTTTTATTCATAGCTGCATGTTTGCTGTTTGTGAAGCTGCCTGAGAGACAGAACGAGCCTCAGCTGGAGGAGGTCAAAGGTCAGAGGTCAGAGGTCAGAGGTCACGGCTGCTGCGACCCTGCACTGAGAGCTTCATCAGACGGGAAAGAAAGTGAACTGAGAGGAAGAGCAGCGGAGGATGTTTGAGCACAAACAGGAAGGACGTCGCACACACACACACACACACACACACGTGCACACACTCACTCATTCTTACACAAAGGCTATTTAATTTATTATTCATATGACATTTACAATATTAATCGAAGGCTGTGTGTTCAGTTGAATTTAATTGCCACTTTTAAAATGTGTGTGTGTGTGTGTGTGTACACGTTCATTCCCAGTTAATTCCTATGATGAATGTTTCCCAGGCTGCCTGCCTTCAGTCAGATCTCCTCGCGGGCGGCGGCGGCGGCCTCTCATGCCTCTTCAGGAAACAGACGCTGCTGCTCACGTTCAGGCGGTTTGTCAGACTTGTCCTGTAAACTAACTCGCCGTCTGTCCGTCTGTCTGAACGGACGCTGTGGACAAACACGTAGCCTCGATAAAGAGAAACGACTGTTCAGATTCTGAAAACGTCACGTGACCAGGCCCTCTAGTGGCCATCACAACAACGACAGCAGACACAGAGCGGTGCAAAACTGGACAGGACACGAGTGTCAAACAGGCCGACAGTGAGACGGACTCAAACTGAAGACAGGTGTGAGAGGACACAGGAGGAAGTAACGAAACGTGTGAACAGGTGTGTGCAGAGTCACCTGCAGCCCTGAGAAGCACGTCGAAGCCTTTACGCTCCGTCATCTCCTCCTCACCTTCATCAGGACCTGAGACAAATCCCACGTTTGTCTTCATGTAGTTTCTGATTCAGAATCACACTCATGAACTCTGAAGGACTCAAAGTCATCAACATAGAAAACATGTTCGTTAGTCAATCCTGACATGTGTGTCTGCTTAAACTAATCACTGCTGCACCAGTTTATCTGTCTGTCTGTGTGTCTGTCTGTCTGTCTCTGTCTGTGTGTGTGTCTGTCTGTCTGTCTCTGTCTGTCTCTGTCTGTCTGTGTGTCTGTCTGTGTGTCTGTCTGTGTGTCTGTGTGTCTGTCTGTCTGTCTGTCTGTCTCTGTCTCTCTCCAGGTGAATCATTTATAAATCACATTATCTCTCCTCCACACTTTGTTTGCACAGACACACACACACACACACACACACACACACACACACACACAACTGTGTATTATTAGCAGCTATTGAAGTAAGTGCAGCTTCTATAAATAGCCAAGAGGGACTCCGCTGTGTGTGTGTGTGTGTGTGTGTGTGTGTGTGTGTGTGTGTGTGTGTGTGTGTGTGTGTGACCTGGCTGGTGGTGTTTCAATAAAACAGATGGCAGTTTGTACCCAGGATGTGAACAGGAGAGCAGGAGGAGAGTGAACGCAGCCAAAAGGAAAATGGAAGCATTTAAAGCAAAGTGAAAGAAAAGTGGAGAAACAGAAACGAGAGGAGTGAAGGGAGGAGGAGGAGGAGGAGGAGGAGGAGGAGGAAGATGAGGAGGAGGAGGAGAGAAGAGTTTCTCAGCTGCTGCCACATTAGCTCGTCTGAAGTTGAGGTTCAGGCTCGTGTTTTTATTGGATGGTTGAACACTGTTGTGCTGCCTCTGGATTGTGGTCAGGTGTGTCTGTGCATCATCATCATCATCGTCAGTGTGTTTACATTTGGGAAACTGGCACATTAACTGTTAGCTGAATTAGCCGATAGCGCCTCCTGCTTGCTGTCGGCTGTCAAGTTCTGGAGGAGCAGCTTTACGATAACGATCCTCAGCCTCCCCCCCTGAGATCTGATTGGCCACTCCAAGTGCTTCCCCATTAGCTAATGCGTGATTGGTTATCTGCACAGTGAGAGGCGGGGCCTTTTTCAGTGGTATTTCTGAAAGTTTCCGTTTGTATGTATTCTACTTTTCGGGGGATGTCAGTGTGTCAGTCAGCAGCCAAACCATGACGACGACTTGCTTTAGGTCACCTGTGTGCACCTGTCCGTCACCTCACAGTGTCTGTGCCTCGCTGCTGCCTCGCCGCTGCCTCGCCGCCCTCCTGGGCACCAGATTTAGGTCAGACGCTCTGACTTCCAGACAGTGAATCTCTTTTAGTACTAGAGGTTCATGTTTGTGACTCTGAGTGTAATATAACTGGTTAATCCAGCGCCACCGTCAGGTCAACGTTTTCATTCGTCCAGTACTTCAGTTTCTGACTCAATACCTGCAAAACTAACGACATTTTCACCACCTGTGTTTTGAGTTTAGTGCTAATTAGCTAAAATTAGCACCTAAGGTGGTGAACCTCAACATGTTCAGCATCTTTGTCCTTGTGGTCACGTTAGCATGCTAATGTTAGCATCTAACTGCAGCTAGCATGGCTGTGGAATCAAAGAGCTGATGTCACTTCCTGTCTCGACCTCCTGTCTCTTATATGAGTCTGAGATGAACGAGTTTCTTCCACTGACTTTCAGGCCAGTTCTGTGTTTATTCTTTTGTTTGTGTGTTTGTCTTGATTTCATATTTTCTTTTTGGATTGTTGATGTTTTTTAGGAATCTGTTTCTGTATTTTAGGTTTGATTGTGAGGCGATTTCTATCCTGTTATTTTAAAGTGTAAATTTGATTTAACTGGCAGTAGAGGTGACTGTAGTACTCCAGGCAGCAATACACATAGTAAGTCTAGTACAAGTAGTAGTGGGTAGTAGCAGGCACCATCAGTGGCAGTGGAAGTACTACAGCAGTAGTACTTGATAGCTAAGTGTCTTTGAGTCATGAACATCACTTCAGTGACATGAATGTAAATACATCAGACACACACACACACACACACACACACACACACACACACACTCAAATATCTTGGTATTTTCAAAATAAAAGTTTTATTGAAGCAAAACAAAAGCATCAGATAAATGATTCAGAGTGTAAAACATGAAGTCGTCACATATCAGCCTGCAGGGGAGGGGAGTTCAGGTGTGTGTGTGTGTGTGCGTGTGCGCGTGTGCGTGTGTGTTTTGTGGTGTTTGACCTTGACTCCACAGTTGTCGTGTTCAATCGTCAGCTCCCGCGCCCTTGGTGATGTGGTCGTCATGGAAACCACAGCAGCTAGCAGGCTCATTGGCTGGCAGTAGAGTCGATGTTGAGACGTGTGTGTGTGTGTGTGTGTGTGTGTGTGTGTGTGTGTGTGTGTGTGCGCAGAGCATCCTTGAGATCAATGGGGCTTTGTGACAGATGCACCTGTTTCTGTTCATTTTATTGTTCTACTATTTCATACCAACACTGACCTTTACTGACACACACACACACACACACACACACACACACACACACACACAGACTTTTCTTCTCTTTACTGTCTGTCCCTGTCTCTCAAACAGACTGAGGAATATAAAAGGACAGATTCACATCTGTTTCTGTCAGATCTGGTCTTCACTGAAGTACGAGACAGAAAAGCCAAGGTCACTGCAGACACACACACACACACACACACACACACACACACACACACACTTCAAGCATCAGGGATCATTACACCATCACCAGAGCGGAGAGGAGTGTGTGTGTGTGTGTGTGTGTGTGTGTGTGTGTGTGTGTGTGTGTGTGTGTGTGTTGATAATGATGCCATTAAGCAGTGAGTGTATTTATAGCAGCCTCTTTGTAAAGGAGAACACACACTGACCCTCTGAGAGACAAAGCGGAGACAGAAGACAGGTTCATAAAAAGAGTCTTTTTTTCAAAAGGTGGTTTCGGAGGGTGGACGCGTCTTTACAACATTTATTTATTCAGACGTCAGATTTCATCTTCCATAAACTAAAGGAAACAAAAACAAAACAGTGCAGCATGAGCGAAGTCTGAAATTTAAAAAAAAAAAACAAGGCGGATACACACCTTCAGTTTGGGAAATGACTCCTCCTCGAGCCGAACGTGTTGAGGACGTAAAACATTTAAAACAACCGTTCAACATTTCACTAAAGTCAAAGATCAGAGAAAAGAAAACTGAAAGCAGGTTTGTGTATCAGACCTTTGTTTTTTAATCGTGTGACGACCCCTCAGCTTGATCTGCTGACCCTCTGAAGGGCCCTGCCCCCTTGGTTGGGCCCCACTGGCCTAAACCAGCTGACTCTATATGAAGTATTTGAAAGTAGCTCCAACATTGATGCAGTATGAACAATCTGATAAAAAGTACTTTTACTTTTGGTACTTGAAGTACTTTTTGTGTTGATACTGTAGTACTTTTACCAGTTGGTCAGGAATTCTAACCAATCAGATGGAGAGATGTTTTATTGAAGCTCTACCTTCATCTGTTCTGTTTGATTTCTTCTGTTTCATCACGAAGAGAAGCCACGTGTACCTGAGAATGATCATTCACTCATTGATCTCTTCTTTCTCCTCCTCCTCCTCCTCCTGTCTCTCTCCTCTCTTTCTCCTCCTCCTCCTTCTGTCTCTCTCCTCTCTCTCTCCTCCTCCACCTTCTCTCCCCTCTCCTCCGCCCTCAGCCTGGCGCTGCACCCGGAGCGCTCCCTGGTGGCGACCGGTCAGGTGGGGAAGGATCCCTATGTGTGTGTGTGGGACTCCTTCACCGTCCAGACCGTCTCTCTGCTCCGTGACGGACACACACACGGCATCGCCTGCCTCGCCTTCAGCGCTGACGGACAGGTGACACACACACACACACACACACACACACACACACACTCACACACACACACACACACACACACACACACACACACAGAATGATTGATGATGCATCATCTGATTCAAGCTGCAGACCTCAGCGGCTTCGTGTGTCCAACAGATGGTTTTGTCTTCAGAGAAGACTAAAGGTCATAAAGGAGCAGTACTTTACACACACACACACACACACACACCTACAGCAGTAACACGTCATCTGCATCCATTTTCTAAGCAGGCGACACAGCTGGAGCGTGCAGCTGTTTACAGATCTTCATCTTCATCTTCATCTTGTGGTGCGGCCCCTCAGGCTGGGCTCTCAGAGGGGTGTTGGAGGATCCTGTAAAGTTTAAAGGTGCAGGCTGAGGTGTCAGAGGGTTAAACCGGGTTGCACAGGTGACAGATGGAGGTTCAGGTGTTTCGTTCAGGTAAGGCTGACCTCACCTGAACAAAACAGGCAATACAATAATTTACGGCACTGCAGCGTATTAAAGAGTTCATCATGCAGAGTAACTCCAGCTGTCAGATGAACGCGGTTAGAAGTACGCCTCCTCTGTAATGCAGTGTGTGTCGTGTGTGTGCGCAGCCTGAGTAAACACGTCCATCACACGCAGTCACCTGCAGCGTTATGCTTGATTGACATCGTGAGCGGCTCCATCATTTCCTCCCACTGACTCTGCACCGTGACTCAGTTCTTCTGCTGCCAACGAACACGCTTTGAGTTCGGTGGCGTGCAGCGTGAAGGACGCTGCGTTCAGGTGTTTTCAGTCCGCTGAGGGACGCGCTGCTCTGTCAGTCAGCCCGTGCGAAGGGAGCGCAGCTCGGCGTGAAAGCAGTGGATTGAGTCTGCGAGTGGGCGACAGTCTGACTCAGTGGACAGCTTCTCTGCTCTCGCTGCCTTCACACGCAGACAGAAGCTGTCGTCAGTCTGCGGCCTCTCGTGAAGCTCTGTGGGTGAGATGAACATCATTTGCATCCTCCGCTCTGACCGGACAGCTGTTTTCTGACGACACGAGGCAGCGGCTCGGCTCCTGTTTGTTGTTTGTTTGTGGTCTTTGTGTTTTTAACGCGGCCTCGCTGTTGAACCTGTTTGGATAGAACGATGACGCCCGAGCTGATCTGCACTGGAGGCGATCCAGACTCAGAGCAGCAAACAAGCCTCTGCTGCGCCTCTTCGTCTCTCGCGTTGTGTCAGAAGACGTTTGCACGAAGTTGAACTTTCCTCAACTTTCTGCTGCTGTGCGCCATCTTCAATCCCTGCAGCTCAGCTGGCGGCTGCAGGCCGGACAGCAGGTCCCGTTCACAGCGAACCAGCATCTGCTGTCACTGTCCATTAGGTGGAGGAGGAGGAGGTGGAGGAGGAGGAGCTAGAAAACATGAAGCTCAGGCTTTCAAAACTGGCAATAAAATTGTGCAAACTTCCCTGCTCTGCCGAGTTTGGGGCGTCACCGTCGCAACATCGAACGTCACCGGAAAGACCCGAGTAGTCCCGAAGGACGACCGACAAGTTACGTGTAGCGTGCTGCGCACGTCTTATTCAGGAGAGACAGCGCTAAACAACCGGGTTGTGGCCATCCATGTCGTTATTTGCTGTTGTGCGAAACCACAATCTAAAGCAATACAAGCATCCTGCACCTTGTTCATGTGTGGAGCAAATAAAGAAGAAGAGCAAAACTCTCTGGACTAGCTGCAGTTTGTCTGACCGAAAACTAAGGCCAGACTGTGTACGCCAGCATCCAACATACATTTCACAAAAATGAATGGAGTTCTTTA
>NC_135084.1:24837500-24850000 GCF_051107435.1 Chaetodon auriga | reverse complement strand
TTCATGCCATCAGCGACAGCAGATGCTGTAATTGGCGAGCGCTGTGCTGCTGAACGGCTCTGCTAATTAAATTTTAGATGCTGGGGAACAAGAGTGTGACGGAGGTTGGAAGGTACTGAGTGTGTGTGTGTGTGTGTGTGTGTGTGTGTGTGTGTGTCTAACTTCTTCCTGTCTGACAAAAGTTAAGTCCTCTGGCGATGAGTCCGTCAGTCACTTCTGCAGCTGGCGATAAGATAGTCGTATTTTCCTTTCGATCGGGAAAGAATTGATTTGTGATCATGAGAAAACTAAGAGTCCACAGTCATGTCAGCAGCTCTGAACTTCAAGGCAAAGTTCAGTTTTTAAGGTACTTGTACTTTATACTTCTACTCCACTGTATTTCACCTCCTCCATGGTCGTTTGCTAACTTAACCAAATTATTTCGATGACTGAATCAAACCAAACTGCGTCATTAACAACACGAGGTTGAACTTGGTGATATACGTCATTTTGGGACTCTTTGGTAGTCGACCTGTTCAGGTGTGATCATCCTGTGTGAATCTCAGTGTAACGAACCACAGTGAAGTTTTCTGCTCATTAACTGGACTTAATGAAGCTGCAGGTCCAGTCAGAAACACCTTCTGATCAATAACCATCTCTCTGACTTCCTGTCGTTCTCTCCCAGCTACATCTCAAACAGTCCAGCTGAGGATTTTCTCTCTCTTTATCCTCAGCTCTCTGTTATTAACCTCCTCCAGCTTCTTTCCTTTTTCTCTGGCTTCTCTCTTCGTCTGCTCTAATCTTTCTCTGCCTCTCCTCCTTTTTCATCCTTCACTCCTTCAAGAAAGATGGAGGAAAGGAAGCGTTGAGACACAAAGTCTTTTTTTTCTCTCTTTCTTCCTCTCTTTTATCTTCCAGTCTGTCTCTTTCTGTTGATTTTCGTTGCAGCTCATCTGCAGATTCTCCAGATATTTTTTGACGGGTTTTTACTGCTGATCTAATCCTCTTCCTCCTCCTCTTCCTCCTCCAGGTCTGTCTATTCGCAGCGTCTGCTGGCGAGCCGACCGGATCCTGGCGGGAACGCAGGACAGCGAGATCTTTGAGGTGAGAAAGGAGACAAAAAGCAGGAAAGAGAAAGCCGGCCCCGTGCTGCTCCTCCCCGCAGAGATGTTTTATTTTGGCCCGCTGGATGCTGGCTCCTCATTGGTCCACACACAGTTTACCTCATTACTCCCAGTGATACAAGGTGATTTTGGTGACCCCTGTGGACAAAATGAGTAGTGCCTCTACCACCTGGTGTAAAGATCAGCTGGTTAGCGTGTGCATTTGTTTTGGCAGCCGAAGAAAGAAATGAACTTTAAACAGCTGTTAGCAGGATTCATAGCTCTGAGATAATCTATTAGTGCCCGTCTAAGATCAAAAAACTCAAATGTTTAGTTTTGTTCCTGTAAGGATTCACCAAAAAACAAGACACAGAGTTTTAATCAGGGAACTTTTGAGGTGTTGGTGGGAGTATTTTTAACTTTCAGCAGAACCAGGCTAGCTGTTTCCCCCTGCTTCCAGTCTTTATGCTAAGCTAAGCTAACCTCATTGTAAGCGTAGGTTAGGTTAAAGCTGAGATTAAATTTGGCTGAACAGCGTTCAGCAGCATGTCAGTGGACTGAGGACCTGCTTTACCGAGCTTCACTCTGAGCCCAGACGTCTGATTCAGCCTGTTCGTAATGATGCTCTGTTTCAGTCTGCTGTCACATTTTTAAGTGATGCTCAGTCTGAGGTTGTGTTCAGGTGATGGTGAGGGATCGGGACAAACCGCTGCTCATCATGCAGGGACACAGCGAGGGCGAGCTCTGGGCGCTGGACGTTCACCCCAAAAAGCCTCTGGCTGTCACCGGCAGCGACGACCGCTCTGTCAGGTCAGTGCAGCGCCACATGTACTGGGAGCTGCCCAGTATGACCACAGGATGCTGCTGGGTGATCGCTGGGTTAGTGCGATGAGCATGTTTGTGACTGTTAATGAGGAGTCGCTTCATAGTGTGATGGTTTCTGCTCATTTCCAGGATCTGCTTACTGTTTTCTGTCGGTGCTGCAGGAGATTTCTTCGGAGACCAATTATATATTCCATAATTATACAAACACACACAGTCAG
Source organism: Chaetodon auriga (assembly GCF_051107435.1). NCBI lineage: Eukaryota > Metazoa > Chordata > Actinopteri > Chaetodontiformes > Chaetodontidae > Chaetodon > Chaetodon auriga. The sequence goes on along the minus strand of NC_135084.1, from coordinate 24,847,875 downwards.
CTGAACACAGGCGATAATGGAAACAACAGCAGTAAAGACAAAGAAAGATGCTGAGAGGGAAGACTGTGGAAAGACTTTCTACGAAGACCCCATCTGTAGCGCGTCTTGGGGGCATTCACCGTGTTTGTTTCCACTTCCTTCTTTTTCCGCTCGTCGTCTGCTGTTTCTGCCGTCGCTGTCGGTGCTGTTGTAAATTAAGCTTCACGCAGCACAATTACTCGTTTCTCTGTCTGGATTTCAGGATGTTGCTGTTTAGTCGATGCTAAGTGTATTTATTGTACGGCTGTAATGTCGTCGCAGTAATTAGCCCCCTGAAATTAGACTTGCTAAGTGTTAAGCTAATGGAGTTAGGCCCCATTAACGACTTGTACTATTTTCATTCTGCAAGTAAAGAGCTAAAGTCCAGCTGATGACTGTTCTCTGACCTGCAGGGGTCAGTTTTCCAACAGGCCAGTTTCAGGGGCTCAATCCCAACATGTTATTTACCTCATTAATGTGCACTCGCTGGGACTGCCTGTCTCTTTAAGGCACCCCTCCTGAAAAGTCAGACCTGATTGGTCAGCTCTCACAGGCCTGAGCAGGTGCAGCTCAGGTGTTTCTGCATCAGCTTTGTCGTGTTTTTGCAGCCATGGTCCTGTAGGGGGCGTGGCCGAGGGCGGCGACCGTATATGTAAAGGTTTAAAGGCTCAGTTTCTGAATGTAATCAAGAAAGAAATAGAAATGTCACTTTGCACAATATGCGACCTTTAAGTTACTGCAGAGGACAAGATCTGTAAGTGTGTGTCTTACTAAATGTACCTATATTTGACTGACTGTGTGTGTGTGTGTGTGTGTGTGTGTGTGTGTATATGTGTGTGTCAGGTTATGGAGTCTAGTGGATCACGCCCTCATTGCTCGCTGTAACATGGAGGAGGCGGTGCGGAGTGTGGCGTTCAGCGTGGACGGATACCAGCTGGCTCTGGGCATGAAGGACGGATCCTTCACTGTGCTGAGAGTCAGGTAGCACACACACACACACACACACACACACACACGCAAAATTCAAGAGCGTGCCAAGACAAACAAATTGAATTACAGTCTGATGCTGCTTTGCTGTAACGTGCCATTAACAGGACGTTTTCCTCTGTCCGTCTCAGAGACATGACGGAGGTCGTTCACATCAAAGACAGGAAGGAGGTGATCCACGAGATGAAGTTTTCTCCGGATGGAGCGTACCTCGCTGTCGGCTCCAACGACGGACTTGTGGACATCTACGCTGTCGCTCAGAGATACAAGAAGGTAAGGCTGGAGGCACCTCAGCAGGTTAGCGAACACGCACACGTTCAAACCAAAGGTTAGACGTCGATCAGAGGATGTGCACGTGATGACAGAGCTTAGAGGGGGGATGGTTAGTTTGCACTGTGACAGTACTGTGAGTACATGCATGAAGTGTAACTAACGTCGCACCTTCTGTGTACTTAACATTTAAGTATACACACAGTGTCATTGCATTTTATGTATATTGTATATACGTTTTAAATGCTGACTTTTTATGTCCTTTGGTTTTGTTTATCTTATTTGTGAATTTATGTTATCTGTGAGTTTATTTTATTGTGAGTTTATTTTATTGTGAGTTTATTTTATCTAGATGTGTTTCATCTTATTCTATTTTATCTCATTTTATTATCTTTTCTTTTTCACACGGGGGTTGCAACAAAAATTTCATTGACATGGCTATGCTCAATGACAATAAAAGCAATCTTGAATCTTGAATCTTGAATCTTGAATCTTGAATCTTGAAGGTGTAGCTACCCAATAATCTGACTGCCTGGAGGATTGTGGGAAATGTGAAGCAGTCTGAGAGTTCAGTGTCTTACGTTTTACAACAAAAGTTCAGTTTCAGTGAACGTATTCATCTGTGGGTCCCGACAAAGATCCCAAAATACTTTTTAGAAGGATTTCACCAACAAAAGCTTTCACTGAATCTGAAACTCCCTCTCATCGGTTTCCTCTGTCTGTCTGTCCGCCTGCAGGTGGGAGAGTGCAGTAAATCCACCAGTTTCATCACACACCTGGACTGGTCTCTGGACAGCAAAATCCTGCAGACCAACGACGGAGCAGGAGAACGCCTCTTCTACCGGATGCCCAGTGAGTGTCTGCGGTCACACGTGTTCTCGAATCAGCTGGTTTTCTTTATCACAGAGCAATGATACACATCACCTGTCTGTTTTTAAGGTGCGTGGTAATGCATGATGTCACACACACACATGCACACACACACACACACACACACACACGTACTCTGCAGCCCTGGCTGTTTTGGTGACCCTTGTGGTTACCATGGTAACAGCAAGTGCAGCTAAATACTCCATCATCCTAATCTGGAGGCAGCAAGCGCTCCTCGAGCAGCTATTTTGTCTCTGTTGTGTTAATGGAGTCATTGTCTTTTCCATCATGCAGTGAGCAGACTGTGTGATTCTGTGCTGCACACAGCGGCAGGACAGTGAACGCAGCTTGTTTTGTTGCTGAGGAGTTGGACGTGTGCAGCCTGCAGCTAACCGCTAACTGTGGCTGCTGCTCACTCATCCGTTACTGTCATTTTGGTTTGTAGATGCATTTTTGATGGACGATCGCGGTCTTCGCTAACCTCAGTGATCGACACAATCCATCTCCTGCCGCTGCGTCACAGTTGAGCAGTTGAGCACTTTTAACGTGAAGCAGCAGCAGTCTGAAATGTTGGGTTAGCATTAGCAGTAAGTAGGAGAGTGAACTCTACCACGAACAATGAAAATTACTTACAGGATGTAAAAACATTAAATGACCACTGCTGGAAAAACATCCGTCCATAAATAGAATAAAAAGATGAGGTTTGATATCACGAACATCTTCAGGCTTTTAACTGTCAGGAGCGAATGAAGGATAAAGAAAGCAGATTTAGATGACAAAGCAAACTGAAAACACACACACACACACACACACACACACACACACACACACACACACACACACACCAGACTGCAGGAGACTGTGTGTGTGTGACTGTTCATTGTCTCCACACAAGATTTCACACGCTGAACTTCCACCAAGAGAAACCGGCTCTGCAGCTCCCAGCAGATTTCAGTGGAAGATTAAAATCTGCACCGTCCACGTTTCCTCTTCTGGCTTCTGTCCGTTTCAGGAGGTTAATGCTGATAAAAATGTGTTATCATGTAGAGATAAACTGCTGTGTGCTAATACATGAAAAATTAGCCACAGAAATGAGAAAGTTCGTTATTAGCGTTCTCACTCTGTTCTCCTCCTGCTCCTCCTCCTGCAGTGGGGAAGCCGATCGTCAGTAAAGAGGAGGTCAAAGGTCAGTGCTGGGCATCCTGGAGTGGTGTCCTGGGCTCAGAGGTCAGCGGCATCTGGCCTAAGTACTCTAATGTAACCGAGATCAACGCCGTGGATGCCAATCACGCCGCTGCGGTGCTCGTCACCGGAGACGACCTCGGCCTTGTTAAGCTCTTTCGCTTCCCCTGTCAGAGGAAAGGTCTCTGTCAGTCCTTTTTCTGCCTCTTGTTCTTTATTCTCTCTGTTCTTTGGTTAAATGTGAGCCATCTGTTCTCTCCAAGGAGCCAAATTCAAGAAGTACATTGGTCACTCAGCCCATGTGACCAACGTACGCTGGTCACATGACCTGCAGTGGGTGATGACCACGGGTGGAGCTGACCACGCCCTCTTCCAGTGGAGGTTTCTACCGGAGTCCGTCATGAACGGAGGACTGGACGTCAACATACCTGGTAGGGAATTCAGGGGACCTTGAAGGGGTTTCTGAGGTCCAGTGGTCACTAAACGGGGTTGTGAACTGCCTGAAAGTGGTTCCAAGGTAGTTCCAGGTTTTTGTGTTAAGGTTTTAAGGATCTTTGTGGAAGTACCCTTGAATTGAATTCAGGTTTTCTGTAGATGTTCTTGAGAAATCTCTGTATATCCTATAAGTGGTTACGTAATTTTAGTGTTTTTTTAGTAGGTTTTAGAACTCCTTGTGAAAGTTTTTCAGGCTCTCATAGTGGTAACAGGTTTACGTTTCAGGAGTCTAAGTGGGAGCCCCAACGGTCCTGTAAGTGTTCACAGGTTTTCTTGAGGCTTCAGAGGTCCTTCTGAAGGTTCATAGGGTATTGTCCAGGATTCCAGGTTGTCTTGAATACACTTTACAAGACCTCCAAGTGTTTCTTAGGTAGGTCTCCGCGAGAGTAGGTTCCAGTTTTTCTTGATGGATCCTCATGAAAGTTTCAGAGACATGGTGGCAGGATTTCTGGAGGGTTTAGAGCTTCAAGGGTTCAACACTGCTTCCAGGTTTTCTTGAGCAGGCTATAGGTGGGACTTCCAAGTGTCCTGGAAGTGGTCCTGAATTTACATGAGTGACTTACAGGTACAAGCTCGTACAGGTTCCATGGTCCTGTCAGTGTTTGATGTAAAAAATGAAAAATGAACATGTCGTCTCTCTGTGTGTCCTCTGCAGACAGTCATGGGGACTCCAACAGCGAGGAGTCGGACAGCGACGTGTCCGATGTCCCGGAGCTCGACTCCGACATTGAGCAGGAAACACAGATCAATTATGACAGACAGGTACGAGCTGCCCGACCGCTGGGACTGTCTGCGTGTTTCCACAGCGGCTGTGGACACGTATGAACGTTTTCACCGCGGCTCCACGGAGTCAGCTCCTCGTTCGTACTCCCATCAGCCACAGCAGGGCTCGCTGTGGTTGCCATGGCGATCCCAAAACGTGCCTTATCTCCAATGCCAGACGCTGCCTGGCAGACGTCCCTGTAACTACTGTTTGTTGGACACCGCCAGTGTCGCAACAATGTGCTGCTTTCAGATAGAGCTCAAAGTCTGTGTGTGTGTGTGTGTGTGTGTGTGTGTGTGCATGCATGTGTGTTCATGTGTGAAAGAAAACATGGACCATTATTATCGTTGTCTTTCCTCATCCTTCACCTCTGCCTGTCAACCTTCCTCTCTTCAGTTTCCTCCTTTATGACCAAATACCTGCAAGCCTCAGACGATGCTGAACACATTAGCATTGTTAGCGTGAGTTAGCATTTAGCTCAGCGCTGCATTCAGAATCACAGGGCATGACAGTAAGTTTTTATATTATAATTTGATTATTTTACTTTGAGATTGTTAGAAAAGTAAGAAACCAGTAAGGTAAATGGTTAAAAGTCTTCAGTGTTCAGTGTTTGGCTCATACCCGCCCAGGAGGAAGAGCAAAAGACAAATTCTATTCTGATGATTTTATTTTTAGATAATTATACAGGAAATATTGTGCAGAAAACAGGGAGTCTCGATTCCAGTCACAGCGAAAGGTCTCAGCTCTGATCCACCGTGTCGCTCCAGAAATATTCAGTTTTGTAGATGGAAAGCAGCGTGAAAGTGGAGCGCTGCCAGTCCCAAACCTCCTGGGAGCAAAGTCTCTCCCTGTGAAACTCAGACGACTGAAACACGCCAACTCACCCTCGACAGAATAATTTGCATGAAAAATGAGCAGGCGTATTCTCTGCTGAGGGCAGAAACACTGCAGAGTGTTCAGTTTGCTTCTCTAACCGACGACAGGAAGCGCAGGAACGTGTGGACAGTTGGTGTCACGCTGTGGCGATGATGCGTTGATGATTGTGTCTTCATGACGGCTTTTCAGGAGATGATTTACGATTTGGTTTTCTTGATGTGAGCGAAAGGTTATCACCGTCTGCAGTTTACAGAGGAGGAAGGAAGCGCTGCATGGCTCCGACGGCTGACCCGACAGGTGGAAGTCCAACAAACACCGTCCAGGAAGTCTCTGACATGAAATGGTGCAGACAGGCGGGTCAGAGCTGAGACATGTTGGTCTGTTTGTTCGCCTGCATGTTTGAAGAATAGATTAATAATATCATTTCCCCTGAAGACAGAGTGACTTGTTTTTGTTTTCATGATCGTCTGCAGCATTATTTTAACAGGTCTGCCAAACGCCAACACCTCACAGTCTGAAGATCCCAACAACAGAAAAAACTCACAGAAACTCTTCTGCAGATATTTACGGTCGTCCAAAGATGATTCAGTGACCTCCTGATCTCTCCATTAGTGCCGCGATGATGTCAAAGAAACGCAATATTTCTATATAGGAAGCATTTTTTTTAACTTTCTTATCCCGCTCCCGCTCCCCAGAGGACGGACCCTTTGAAGTTTACGGACACCGTGGCCTTTCCTCCGACACCACCCTCAACATCCTTAATATTTTTAGCTCCACAACGTTTAAGGCTCTAAAATAATAACAATAAAATAAAATAATCAGTGTTGTTTTTTCACACTTTCAACTTTCATTTGTTAGATTATGAAACCTTTTATTTTGTAGGTGTGCGACATAAACATTTCTGTTTGTGTGTGTGTGTGTGTGTGTGTGTGTAGGTGTATAAGGAGGACCTGCCTCAGTTGCGACAGCAGAGCAGAGAGAAGAAGCAGCAGGTCGGGTCTCTGAAGAGACAAAGAGGACCAGACCAAGGCCTCCGGCTGCAGTTTGTGCACGGGTAACATACCAGTTAGTGTGTGTGTGTGTGTGTGTGTGTGTGTGTGCGCGTGTGTGTGTGTGTGTGTGTGTGTGTGTGTGTGTGTGTGTGTGTGTGTGTGAACCTGCTCTTGCTGCACTTGAATACAGTCCCACTCAGCAGACTCAGGATCTGGGCTGAACTGCTCTGAACTGGTTTTGATCTGACGTGATGTTTTACAGTCGAAGTAAAAAAGGAAATATTGAAGTACAAGTACCTCAAATCTGAACTTAAGTACAGTACTTGTATGTAAATGTAGTTACACCCACCACTGTGTAACCGTGTGTGTGTGTGTGTGTGTGTGTGTAGTTATCGTGGTTACGACTGCAGGAACAACCTCTTCTACACTCAGGGGGGGGAGGTGGTGTTCCACGTGGCGGCAGTGGGCGTGGTCTACAACCGGCAGCTGCACAGCCAGCGCTTCTACATCGGCCATGACGACGACATCCTGAGCCTCAGCATCCACCCGCTGAAGGACTACGCTGCCACGGGACAGGTGCGCACACACACACACACACACACACACACACACACACACACACACACACACACACACACACACTCAGGATCTGTAAATATTTGCTGACGTGAATGCGCTCGGTGGATTGGTGAATGGCCTGATGTGTGTGTGCAGGTGGGCCGGGATCCAGCCATCCATGTGTGGGACATCCAGACTCTGAAGTGTCTGTCTCTGCTGAAGGGTTTCCACCACAGAGGAGTGTGTGCTCTGGACTTCTCAGGTAACCTGTGTGAGCACACCTGCCTCTGTGAGGCTCAGCATTGGTCAGCGTTGATCCTGTGACGGGCTGCCACAAACAAATCAGTGTCTGTGAAACTGCAACTTCTGCAGTACACTGAACACATGAGGCCAAAAAGTCAGTTTTTGCAGGTTGAAGTCCAGTACTGTAATACTGTACTTTATAAAGTACTTTATTACTTTCCCACTCAGTCAAATACACGTTTGTATTCAGTGGTAAAGTAAACTGTTTGCTTCAGTTGATGAACTTCGTCAAAGAGCATCGTCACATGTTGAAGACCAGCAGACGGTCCTGATCTGGGTTCAGGTCTGTTCGGGTCTGTGGTGTTGTGGTTGTCTGAGTGTGTAACTGTACCTCAGAGCTCAGCAGGTCAAAGACAAACAGATTTCCTGTCTGCTCCTCCTGCAGCTGATGGAAAGACTCTGGTGTCAGTGGGCGTCGACGACGGACACTCAATCATTGTCTGGGACTGGAAGAGAGGAGAGAAACTCGCTACTGCCAGGTACTGCAAACAACTACACCTAATACTACTGTGACCTACTGCGAGGTCAGTACACTGTAAAAAAACAGTTAGACCTACTTTTATGACTGCTGCTCGTCTGTGGGCACTAATGTAACTATTGTCTTTTTAATAGGTCCCTTTTACTCCAACTACCACTAATACCACAGCTACCACCATCACTGGTGTTTTTACTCCTTTACTAGTACTACTACAGCCTCATATTTTAGTTCTGTTTGTTGTAGTAGTGACCTGCTGACACTGACATCACTGCGACTACGAGTATAAGTACTACTGCAGGTACCAGTGGAGTCTGTGCTGCGTTCCTGCTGCATGTGCCGTGTCTCTGTTCCTGCAGGGGTCATAAGGAGAAGATCTTTGTGGTGAAGTGTAATCCCATGCTGATGGACAAACTGGTCACTGTGGGAATCAAACACATCCAGTTCTGGCAACATGCAGGTAAAACTTCAGGAGAGTTGACTGATGAACTGAGCAGCGTCAGAAAGTACCTGATGACCACAAGTTCCTACAATCCAGTTCCTGCGATCGGCCTGACGTTTAGTACGCTGAGCTCCTGTGTGAGCTCACTTCCTGTTCCTGTGGTTGTTCCCCGACAGTCTGATCGAGCGCTTCTCTGTCCGTCCTCCAGGTGGCGGTCTGACCTTCAGACGCGGCGTGTTCAGGAGCGTCGGCCGGCCGGAGACCATGATGTCGGTGTGTTACGGGCGCAGCGAGGCGCTGGTGTTCTCCGGCGCCGCCAACGGAGACGTTTACATCTGGAAGGAACCTCTGCTGCTGAAAACAGTCAAAGCCCACGATGGACCGGTGTTCGCCATGTTCTCCCTGGACAAGGTGAGGAGGACGGGCGTGTGTTCGAGTCGTAACAATCTGGATTCTTTGCTGCTTTGCTTCAGCTTCCTGCTCTGAACGCAGACAGACTGAAGTCCTGGTTCCTGCTCCTGGTCATCCTCCACCTTGGACCGATAACGTCTAACACCAAACACTGAGCTGCAGGCTCAGAGCTGGTTTTGATCCTCATTAGGAGTCTGGATCAATCCTGTTTTTCACAGATCAGAAATGCTGCCAGAGTCAAACCACAGCTCCCCAAAGCAGAGCTGAGCAGCTTCTCCACAGCGTCGACTCTTCCGCCCCGACCCTCAAACTCATTGTTTACTGGCCTCAGCGAAGCTTCACATCTCACGTCTCTTAACCCCTTTATTCTGCCCCGAGAGCCCCCAGAGCAGCGAATCAGAGCCCGTTCAAGGTCCAGGCTTCAAACAAAAGGGGTCGTGGTTTTAACAACAAACTCAGATCAGCTGATTTATTAAAAACACACCGCACACACCGGCTTTGCTTCATACTCTCATGTCCGTTCTCGTGTTTTAATGTTGAAATCAGCTGTCTGAGGGAATTAAAGTTTATTATCATTATTTCTCTTCTCCTGCTGCCCTCAGTGTCTTTTTGAGCACGAACGGCGTCTAAATGTAGGCGTGAGCAGACGTGTCGTGTATTTGTTGTTTTTTGTTGGCGGCGCCTCTCCTTCCGCCGGCCCTCCCTCCATCTCTTCTTCTCTCTGTCCATTGTTTGAACTCCCTCTCTCGTCGTTCGGTGCAGGACTCTCTCTCTCTTTATGTAACAGGATTTGCCGACAGACGAGCCGATAGAGAGACTGGCAGGAGAGTCTGGATTTACCAAAAACTCCTTTAAATCCACAAAGCCTCATTTCTTTGTGCGTTCATGTTCAACCTGATTTCGTCTGACGTTCTGTCATTTGTTTTAGACCTTTTTTTTTAACTTGATCTTTCTTTGTGCTCCCATGATCACAGCATCTGCATGTGGACGCTGCAGTGGATCTGCTTTCAGTCCATCACTAATGTACTCATTCAGATTATTGTTTATGTCACCAGTACGCTCTGAATTACTTTATTAAATAAATCATCATACATTTGAGTTTTAAGAAGGATGTAAGAGGTCAGGGCCTCGTTTCCCAAAAGCATCTTAAGGTTAAAATCCATCTTATGTGTATTAAAGTATTAAAAATGTATTAAAATTAATGCTTCCTGTTGAGTTGCCCTTTCAGCTTAAGAGGTGTTTCTCAAAAACATCGTAAGACTGATGGTAGATTAACGAGAGCCTCCTCCTCACTGAGCATCTCTTACAGCTCCAGAACCTGCAGGAGGAACCAGAAACCACATCTTCATCTCAGTTTTTATTGTTTTTGCTCTTCTTCTTGCCCCGTTACGACACGCTGTTTTGTTTTGGAGTGTCTTCATGATTCCAGAGGTCAGGACGTGTTTCATGACTCTCAAAGTGAAAACGCTGTAGAAAGAGACTGAAAGTCTTCAGAGGAAACATCAGACAGATCTGAGTGGGAGGACGAGAGAGAAAACCTGTCAGGAGAGGATGACGAGGCTGAAGGATGGCAGCACAGCTCTGACAGGAAGGAAGGAAGGAAGGAAGGAGGGAAGGAAGGAAGGAAGAAGGGAAGGAAGGAAGGGAGGGAGGAAGGAGGGAAGGAAGGAAGGGAGGGAGGAAGGAAGGGAGGGAGGAAGGAAGGAAGGGAGGGAGGAAGGAGGGAGGAAGGA
>NC_135084.1:24825000-24827500 GCF_051107435.1 Chaetodon auriga | reverse complement strand
GTGCGTGTGTGTGTGTGTGTGTGTGTGTGTGTGTGTGTGTGTGTGTGTGAGACGTTTTGCATGCCAGTGTGTTTCTCTACTAACTCGTCTGTACTAAATGAGTCCTGCTTTTCTCTCCTCTGCTTCGTGTTGAACCTGCTTGCTTTATTTTTCGTCCAATGAGAGAACAGAAGCAGACTGGAGGCAACATGGAGGAAACGTTGCCTTTAAATGGAAAAACCTCCAACTGAAAAACACTAAAACGTTGTCTGGTGTCGGTGTCTTTTTGCTGATTTGTATTTCATTTCAGCTTCTCCCTGTGAGATTAGCGTAAAAAAGATATTAATATCAAACAAATAGCTTTTATAGGTAATAAATGTTCTATTTGGCCATATGTTGCTTGAATTTTCTCATCAAAATAGCAGCCTGTTCCTGGTTCACTCATGTGGTGTCTGTGATAACTGTTTATTTAGCAGCTCTTGATGTAAAATTTGGATTTTCACCATATTGTCACAGCGAGGAAACACCAGCTTCTTTCTAAGTCTCGAGGAGAGTCTGGTCTAATGATGCTGGGTGGGGTCTTTAAATTTAAGATTCAGCACCTCAACCCACCCCAATAACTTTCATACAGTCCCTGAAGGTTTAGCAGCTAAAGAGTCAGATATTTCCCTCAGCAGCTGGTGGAGACCAAAAACTCCACATGAATGATCGTGTCGTTCTGTAACTGCTGGATGTGGAAATAAACAACAAGTTCAACGTATCAGGTCAGAAGGTGAAGATGTGTTAATGTTGTGTTCACTGTTTGTTTCTGCTGAAAAGAAGGAGAGGATAAAATCAGTTATTGCAGGTTTAAGTCTCAGGCGTCACAGCTAATAATCTACACAAACCTGATGTGAGCAGCAGGAGTCACCCATAAATCTCTGTACTGTCATGGCTGACGTTCGTGTGTTTGAAACGACTCACTTCAGGTTTTTATCTGTTTTTTTGTTTTGTTTTGTTTTGTTTTGTTTTTTTGTGTGTGTGTTTTGGCTGGCCTCATTTGTCACCATCGCTCTCACAACACCTCAGGTGACATCAGTGAACTCCCAGGTAAACACCAAACCGCACCGCCTTCCCCACCGCGACAGACACCCTGAAACCCAGAAGCGAGCCGCAGTGACCGTGTGAAGCAGGCGTCGCTCGTGTCGCAGCGTCCAGCTGCAGAGGAGAGCGTCACATGATTCAGACTCCACACAGCAAATTCACATGGTGCTCCTCACAGCACACCTTTTATTTTCTCTAAACTCTCAGCTTCAGTCTCCACACAGTGGAACTGACAGACGCCTGGAGGACATGAAGCTCATGCTCTGATGATGATGATGATGATGATGACGGTCTGTGAACAGTGAGGCTTGAGGCCTGCGTGCTGATGCTGGTCTGGGTCTCAGGGTGTTTGGAGGCTGCATTGATCCCTCTAACTGCTCTGTTTGTCACTTTCATCCTCGTGGCCTAATGAAACCCGGATCACATCCCCTCTCCTCATGTCTCCTGATCTTCACGTAGGCACCACTCCCTCCATCCACGTGTGGGACGCGATGAGTAAACAGACTCTGTCCATCCTTCGCTGTCCTCACACCAAAGGCGTCGGCTACGTTAACTTCAGCGCCACGGGAAAGCTGCTGCTGTCTGTCGGAGTGGAACCTGAACACACCATCACTGTGTGGCGCTGGCAGGAAGGTCAGACTGACATTGATCCGTGAAGTACACACGTTACTACAAAAAGTACTGCTGCTGGGTATGAGATCCTGCTCAGGTCAGGTTGCATACTATTAAAAAGTAAGGCAGGATGTTACTGGACAGCTTTATTTTTAAAGGTCACATTTAAAGCTCACTAAAGCTCAGACTAAACGACTGTTTCGCATCACTGAGTCAAAATCAGTTGATGTTTGTGATGTTAGTTATTGGTCCTCTTTGATCAGTAAAACACAGCGTGAGGCCAAAGACACTCCTTCAGATCAGAGTGTTGACATGAAGTGACGGTGGCGTCTCCCCTGCAGGGTCCAGGGTGTGCTGTAAAGCCGGACACCCGGACCGGATCTTCGTGGTGGAGTTTCGTCCGGACTCTGACTCCCAGTTCGTGTCGGTGGGAATCAAACATGTGAAGTTCTGGACGCTGGCCGGCGGCGCTCTGATGTACAAGAAGGGCGTGGTGGGAACGGTGGAGGACGGCAGGATGCAGACGATGCTGTCTGTCGCCTTCGGTGCTGTGAGTTCACTGCAGCCTTTCTTTCTGCCTTGAAAATACAAATATATGATATGATGTCCAAAACGTGTATGAATTGAGTGTATGAACCTCGGCTTCAGTGGCTCCACGTCATCCATCCACGGAAGGATGGCGGCAGGTGCGACAGTTGTTCGCATCCAGCTTCCCTTCACCTCTGAAAGCAGACTCGAGCTCAGTTCTGTAAGCAGGAACGTTTGTTTGCAGAATAACTTGACATTCACCGGAGCCATTAACGGGGATGTGTACGTGTGGCGGGAT